>NW_028252744.1:0-56775 GCF_964263255.1 Lissotriton vulgaris
ACTCAGATTCAGACTGAGGGTCCCCTGTCTGTTTACCCTGAACTGTCATCCTTCCTTGTCTTGAGAAAGACTCGCCGCGACCACCCACAGGGGTGCATGAGGGTCGAAACGTTGACCAATTCATAGGCCCAGACTCACCAGGATCCTCACAACAATCTTAGGAATCCTTGGTCAATATTCAGCATCTGGCCATTGAAATCTATTTTGTATATATGTATATGTATTAATTCCTTCGCACTGTATATGTTATCACACCCATTGAGCACCACTTCACAAAAAGTCACAAATTTTGCATGTTTTTATGACGGTCTTACCATGTATTGAAAAATGTATCCTTGAATGCAGTAATTCGGATATGTTTGGGAGAAATTTGTTATAATTTATACAATATAACATGTTGACCATATGACTTTGCTTTTTGAGCATTTATTTCTCAAAACGTACACTGTGTATCAGAGAGTCTTTCGTTTGTCTACATTTATGAGCATTGTTCAAGTAATATGCCTTACCCGACAGAACCATTTTTTGTTTAACTATTGAATACCCAGGTTCTGAGGGACACAGGGTCACCCCTTTTATGTTGATCGCAGGTTTTTTAACAGTTAGTTTGTTTTTCCCACAAAGAATTTGTTGGGCAGCACTATTCCTGGATTGAGTATTATTTGAAACCAAAGGCTGGACACAGAACTACTGTTGGCTATTATCCGCCCCCTGAAGATTAAGCATTGTTTTTGCTGGGGTAAGCAATGCAAACAACGAATCTCAGTGGATGGCTGTTGGGGATTGGGTTTATGGGTGCTGGTACTTGTTTCTATTGTTATTAATGTCTTTCTTGTTTCTTTTCTTCTTTTCTGAAGCTACCAGTACTCACCTTGGGACATGTTCTCAGCCAGACAGAGGAGCCTAGGATTGGTGGTCCAATCGTCTTCTGTTCTTTTCCCCCATTTCCCCCACCTTCTCCTGGTGTATTTTTCTGCTCTCGCCTTCATGTGTATGGGTTGGAGTGCTAGGTACATGGGTTGAGGTATGGGATAATCTTTGTTCTTGCAGTGTTTGTACTATCAATGATTGGAGGCAGAACAGAAAACCAAGCCCACAAATGGTACACTGCCCAAACGAAAATGGATCTGAATGTCAATAACCCTAAGTCCCTATAGGAAAGAGGTGTGGGGGTGGACCCCATTATGCAGGAGCTGATGTTAGCCCTTTTTACTCTTCAGTCAGAAGTATGGGAGTTGAGGCAAGAGAATCATGACTCACATCAGAAATTGAATATTTTTAAGGCTAGAGACAACCCTTGGGGAAGGGGTCCTGGAATCACACCCCAAATACCAGGGCCAATTGTACAGCCAGCAATCTTTCAGTTTGACTGGCATGACAGTTCAGCAAGTAGTGTAGGATCATCAGTTGCTATCACAGTCCAAACACCTGTACAGCTTCTGTTGGCTGTCCTAGAACGGTTTTCTGGAGACTGTAATAAAGTGGGCATTTTTATGACTCAATGTCATTTGCACTTTATGTGTAGGCCTACGGCATTCCCGGATGATTTGGCAAAGGTTGCTTTTGTTATACTTGGCAGGCACTGCAGCTCAGTGGTCGGTTCCTCTGGTGGACAGTGATGACCCTGTTCTGTATAGTTTCCCGGCGTTCAAGGAGCAGATGCGTTGGTTATTTGCTAAGCATGCCTTTATGCAGGCCAGTGATACAGAACTAATCAAATTAAGACAGGGTAAACAGAATTTGTTGGTATATGTTTCTACCTTTAACTGTCTTGCTTTGGAAACGCATTGGCCTATTGAAAAGCAAACGTCCTTTTTTTTCAGGGCTTCAGTGAGGAACTGAAGGATTTAGTGTCCCAGGTTGTGAGTCCTCCTGAGGATTTTGTGGAATGTATTGATTTGGTGTTTAAACTAAACCATTGGTTATCCGAACGGAAAGGGGAAAGGAGGCAGTTTCCAGTACCCCATGTAATTGGGGTGCAGGGTTATCAGACGGAAGAAGCAGAGATTAAATCCCAACCTGAAACCATGCAGATAGGGGGTACGAGTCTCCTTGTTTAGAGAAGAGAAGGAAAGGAGGTGGGCACATACCTTGTGCTTATATTGTGACAAAAGTTGGCATTATGCCTGTGAATGTCTGGTAAAGACCTCAAATATGTTATTAAGGAATTCCGTGACCTTTGTGAAGCAGAAAGTATTGTTGTTCAGTGGTGATTATGGCAGGATTTTGAACCCCTATGACATTGCTGGGTTGGTTCAAAGGGTACCATGTCATTTTACCATCATAGTAACTTTGGTGATTAGAAACTGCAGGAGAACAACTATTTTGGTATTGCTTGATTCAGGCACTACCGGTAATTTTATGGATATACAGTTGGCAGCCAGATTGAAGGTGCTGTGTGTATATAAAATAAAACAGAACCTGTAAGAGCTATTGATGGTACTGATTTGTCATTTGGGTTGATTGTTAAAAAGACTGAACCTCTCCTTTTGATATGCGATAATGGCCATTTTGTGTCCGTTAGTTATGATCTCATTCATGTCCCCACTTGTGGAGTAACACTCAGAGTACCATGGTTGCAATCCCATATCCCGAGGAACGACTGGGTCAGTAGAATGGTTAACTTGGACTCTGAGTATTGTTTGCAGCAGTGTTATCGGGAGGCTACAGATTAGGTTTCACCATTGATTTGTGCAGTACACACACATTGATGGTAGCTGTATTCTTCCCTCTTATTCAGACTACTCCAATTTGTTTGAGAAGCCTAAAGCTGGTATTTTGTAGGCCTGGGTGGCAAATTTCTTTCCGCTCGCGGAATTTGGGTCATTTCGCGTTCCGCGGAGAACGCAAAGTTGCCCAAATTCTGCGATCCGCGACATCGTCAAATTTTTGGGTTGTTCGCGATCTCAAAATGCATGTTGGAGAGATATTTCCCCCCCCCGAGCACGCAAAAAAGTGATTGCGAACAGGAAAATAGCATCGCAAACAAGCGATTTCGCGTGTTAGCGGAATTTCCTCGTGTTCGTGGAGATTTTTTACTGTTTCGCAGAGATTTGCGTAACAGGATTACGTAAATTCCGCCCACCTCTAGTATTTTAACACCCCATTAGAATTTTTGTTGTCAGATTGATTTAGTTCCTGGGGCTACTTTGCCTTGTAGTCGTGTTTATGCTCTTTCTGAGCCCAAAGAGCGGCATCTGAGGTCGCATGTCGATGAGATGCTGGTGTCTGTGTGCATTAGACAATCCTCTTCTCCTGTGTCTACTCCTATATTCTTTATACCACAGAAATAAGGAGATCTATGTGCCTGTGTGGATTATAGAGCTCTCAATAAGGTAACAATAGAAAACAAGTATCCGCTCCCTTCAATCCTGGTGTTGTTGGATCGATTTCGGCATGCCACAGTGTTAACAAACTTGATTTGCAGGGTGCTTATCATCTCATTCATGTCTGTGAATGAGACGAGTGGAAGACTGCTTTTCAGACAAAGTTTGGTTTGTTCAAATACTGTGTCATGCCTTTTGGTCTCTGTAACGCCGCTGCTGCCTTTCAGTTTTTCATCAACAAGTTGTTACGGGAGTACTTGGATGTGAGTGTTATCGTTTACCTCAATGACATCTTGATATTCTCCAAGACAGCAGGGAAACATGACGCTCATGTAATACAGGTGTTGCAGAAGTTGGGGGAACATTGTTTGTTTGTGAAACGGGTGAAATGTCGTTTCAGGGTTTCTTGTGTGGAAATTTTGGGTTTCCTCATTTCGGCTGATGGTATAAAGATGGTCCCCAAAAAGACAGTGGCTATTACGATTTGGCTGGTGCCTACTAGTGTGAGGGAGGCACAAGTGCTTTTAGGGTTTGCCAATTGTTATAGGCATTGCCCACTGTCATCAGACCCTAATGCACGACCTACCCATTGTGACACCTATAAATTCTACTTTACTTCGAGGCGGGCTAATTAATGCACGCTCCTTAGTAAAAAACGCCCAGAACGTCTATGACCTAATTACTGAATCTCAACTGGACTGTCTTTTCATTACAGAAACTTGGTTGAAGTCGTGGTGCAACCCCTCCTTAGCTGTAGCACTACCTACTGACTTCCACATCCAACGTCTGGACAGACATGAACAACGAGGAGGGGGACTCGCAATCATTTATCGAAACACTTTTAAATGCTCTATAGAAGAATTGACTGACATCAAAGATTCAGAAGCATTGGCTTTCTCTTTAGCAATCCATGATTCCCTTGTACTCTCTGGAGCTCTTATCTATCGTCCTCCCGGCCCTGCTTCTAAATTTCTGGACTCTGTCGGTGACGTGCTCAGTGATTTAGCTCTCAGGTCCTCTAACTTTACGGTGTTAGGTGACCTCAACCTACACCTCGAAACTCTAAATGATCCTGGAGTTAGTTGTTTCTTGGACACACTTGAAGTGTTGGGCCTTAGGCTTGTGAATTGTGAACCCACCCACCAGGCAGGACATCTACTGGACTGTATCTGCTCTAATCTTCCTACGCTGATAACTACATCTCCTTGTCCTCAGGTTTGGTCAGATCACTTTTTTATTCCCTTTTCTATAGCTGGGATCCGGAAACCCACAATAAACTCCTCAAATTGGAAGGATAAATCCCACACGAAATCCACCCCGGACTGGAAATCGTTAGCCACGAGAGCTGATATTGCCGAAATACTTAAAGATAGGCTTCCTATCCCTGTTGACTGTACCTCTCCGAAGACTGAAGACTGCACCTCTTCAGACTATCAGATCTTTTGTGATTGGATTGCTGATGTGGGCATGTTGCTTAAACCATCTAATAAGGAGAACTCTAAACCTAGAATTAAGAAAAATGCCCCCTGGTTCTCACCAGCTCTTAAGTCTGAACTAGGTGAAGTAAAGACACTAGAACGAAGGTGGCGCCGTAACTACGACATCGCTGCTCGCCACGTCTACATTGCAGCAAGACGGAAGTACCACGCAGAAATAAAACTAGCAAAAAAATCTCACTATCTACAAGCCATTTCCTTAGCAGGTCAAGAACAAAAAGCAATCTTTGGGATTGTTAAGAATTTTATGAATCCTTCAGCTCTATCGCAAGAGATCCCTCCATCCCAAGAACTCTGTAACGCGATATCTGATTACTTCGACAATAAAATCCTGACTATTACCAAGACATTTCCTTTGGAAAACACTACGATAATGGATGATCAAGAGATAGTGAAGACAACTTCCCCCTTCCGTCTTGATGAGTTTATCCCAGTGTCTCTAGAAGAAACTGCCAAAGCTATTTTGGCCAGTAAATCGGGTTCCCCCTTTGACCCCTGTCCCCCTCCAGTGTTGCATTACTTAATAGAGATGGTCAATCCTACTGTCAACAAAATTATCAATTCCTCTCTAGCAACTGCAAATATCCCCAATGACTGGAAACTGGCAGCTGTTAAGCCACTCCAAAAAAAGGCCCTTGCAGATCCCACCACCCTCTCTAACCTACGTCCTATTTCCTTGTTGCCCTTCCTATCTAAGCTGACTGAAAAGTTTGTCAATAATCAACTGACTAACTTTTTGGAGAAGAATAACGTTCTCCATCCCAATCAGTCAGGCTTTCGGTCAGAACACTCTACCGAATCAGCTCTACTATATACTGCTGAAACTTTAAGAGCAGCTATGGACCAAGGAAAACAGGCTGTCCTGATCCTACTTGACCTGTCGGCAGCCTTTGATACCGTGTCCCACAACATCCTATTGGACCGGTTGGCTGCCGCAGGGATAGGAGGACAGGTGTTGGCCTGGTGTAGGAATTTCCTCACTGACAGACGCCAAATAACAGTGTTAGGCCCATATCAATCTGAGGCTAAAAACGTCAGCTCAGGGGTGCCACAGGGCTCCAGTTTGAGCCCTGTCTTATTCAATCTATATATGACACCCCTGATGAACTTGATCGAGTCATTTAGGATCAGTTCTATTTCATACGCTGACGACACCCAACTGATTTTGGTGCTGGACAAAGAACGGCCAGGTGCCGAGGAAGACCTTAGGGACTGTCTTGCAGCAACTTTTAAATGGATGAACAACAACCATTTAAAGTGCAACGCCGGTAAAACGGAAATTTTACCTATAGGGACAAACAACCCTTTTTCCCCTATAGCATGCTGGCCATCAGATGCTGAAGTGCCACCTAATACAATTGTATCCGCCCGGAACCTGGGCATAAAATTTGATAACAAATTATCCTTTAAACCCCAGGCTATAGCAGTAGCAGGCATGTGCTTTCAAATTATTAAAGCACTCAGGAAGTTCTTTGACCTTCTACCCCTCTCGGCCAGGAAAACAGTTGCAGTGGCCTTAATTAACTCTAGGCTAGACTACTGCAATGGACTCTATGCTGGAGCAAATAAGATCGTTCTCCACAAATTGCAGATGGTCCAAAATACGGCAGCCCGTCTTGTACTGCGTCTGCCCCGTAGATCGTCAGCCTCAACAGCCCTGAATACTTTGCATTGGCTGCCAATTGGGAAGAGAATTTTATTCAAACTTCTCCTAATTACTTTCAGGGCCTACCACCAACGTGGACCAACCTACCTACAGAAGGGGTTCAAAAGATACCACCCAGCGCGTTGCTTGAGATCCACAAATCAGAACCTACTTTCTACACCCCATTTCAAACTGACCACTAAAGGTGGCAAATCCATCTTCGTTTTGGGAACTAAGGCCTGGAATAAACTGCCCCTCTCCCTGCGGTCTTTTTCCCAAGAAGCCTCCTTCAGGAAGGCATTGAAAACCTGGATCTTCTCTCTGCCTGATGCCGTGTGCCGGACCCTGGTGTAATGTGTGTGAAGAGATTAAGACATCTTTTTCCTTTCCAACTCTCCATCTGAGTTGTGTAATGCGCCAAGATACTCCTTGGAGTGGAAGTAGCGCGGTAGAAATGTCCATTACATTACATTACATTACATTACATTTTATCTCACATTGTTCTGACATAATTATACCTATGACTGCCTTATTGCTGAAAGGGGTGACATTTGTGTGATCTTCTGATGCTCAACTTGCGTTGGAGACATTGGTGGGCAAATTTACTTCAGGTCCTATACTGAAACATCCCAATCTTGCTCTTCCTCTTTTTGTTGAGGCAGATGCTTCCCAATATGCGGTGGGAGGGGTGTTATCGCAAAAGGACATAGAGATAGGTCTTATGCATCACATCGCCTTCTTTTCTAAAAAGTTGCTACCAGCGGAACAGAACTACACTGTGGCTGAAAGAGAGCTGTTGGCCATAAAACTGTCTTTTCAGAAATGGAGAAATCATTTGTGGGGAGCCAGACATAACATCACAATCTACACTGATCATAAGAAATTAGAGTTCTTTCGTTCTGCACGGGCACAGGCTTTAACGCCAAGACAGATGAGATGGGTGTTGCTATTTAATGAGAATGATTTTACGATTATGTATAGACCTGCTATTCAACAAGGAAAGTCAGAGGCTCTATCTCGTATACATGTGGCTCCCATGGATGATGTCTTGACTCTTGAGGACAGGCCCATGATTGCTAAGGAAAAGATTGTGGGGTGTAACTCCATACATGACCTTCTTAGTACAGTCGGGGAACAGTTGTTAGTTATAGACATGACTCCGTGGTTAATTGATTCTGCATGTCAGCTGAGGAATGGGTTGTTATATTATGGGGACCAATTGTTCATACCAACAGAGATCAGGAAACAAGTGCTTCCCTGGTGTCATTCTTCTTCATTACTGGGACATCCTGGAATGGACAAAACAAAGGAGTTTTGTCTTTTTTGGTTTTGGTGGGACACGGTAGGGAGTGATATACAGGTATTTTAAGCATCATTTCCTGTGTGTTCTGTCAGTAAAGCCTCACATACTCCTCCAGTAGGACTTTTACATCCAATACCAGTTCCTTCTTCCCCTGGCATACCATACGTATGGATTTTGTTACTGATCTTCCTTTGGGGCTGGACACACCAACATATTGGTGGTTGTGGATTTGTTTAACAAAAATGGCAAATTTTTTACCTCTGCCTAAGGTGCTCACTGCAAGGGAACTAGCTGATGTGTTTATTTCCCAGGTGTTATGTTTGCATGGCATTCCTACTGCCATTGTGTTTGATAGAGAGGCTCAGTTCCTTTCTCATTTCTGGAGGGAACTGTGTTTCTCCTTAAAAATGGCGCTTCAGTTGTCCTCAGCTTACCATCAGCAATCCAATGGGCAAACCGAGTGTGCCAATTGGACAGTGGAACAGTATATTCGTTGTTTAATGATCTCCTTGATAGGTAATTGGGTGATGTTGCTCCCTATAGCGGAGTTTGCTTATAATAACAGTGTGCACTCGGCCTTGGGAATGACCCCTTTCTTTAGTTCTATGGGGTTTCATCCCAAGGCTATCCCCATCCAACCTTCAGGACACGTACCAGCTGTAGACACCTTTAGCTGTGAATTAATTGACATTTGGAAAAAGGTACAGGAACATCTATCTGTGGCCAAGTTCAGCATGAAAGAAAAGATTGATCGTCACCATTGCCCTGCTCCTTCGTATGCTCCAGGGGATATGGTTTGGATGGCATCTAGGAATTTGAGGCTGGGATGTCCTAGGAAGTTAAAGCCTCATTATGTTGGGTCATTTAAGATCGATGGGTGGTTAATCTAGTGGCAATGAGATTAGAATTGCTTGCTGACTATCGGATTCACCCTGTTTTCCATACTTCCTTATTGAAGCCTTATACTTGCACTTCCCAAGTATTGCCCCCCTCCTCCTGTGGTGTATGATGAGCAGGAAGAGTTTGAGGTCAATGCCATCTTAGATTCCCGAAGATAGCGGGCCAGGTTGTTTTATCGGGTGGACTGGAAGGGCTATGCCCCTGAGGACTGTACATGGAAACCCGCCAGTTATGTGCAAGCTCCCCATTTTGTACGTTTGTTTCATGCCCATCACCCTTCAAAATCACATCCGGTAGGGGGTCGTTTGGGAGGGGGTACTGTTATGACCAGTAGTTAGATAGTGGTGGGAGTGGCTCTGTTTCTTTTTTTTCTCTTTACCTTTTGGTCATCTTGTCATGGTGTCACTTTGTTCAGGAGCGGGTGGGCGGGCGCAACTGTGGAGAATGTGTAAGAGCATTGGGCTTGGTATTTAATCAGAGCTTGCCAGTGCTCCTGTGCTTAGTTTCTCTTCCTGTGTTTGGCCCCCGGAAGGACTTCGCCGTCAGTGTCCTTGGTTATGCGCTGACATCGTCTTGTCGGTCCTTCGACCCAAGTGATGGCCGGACTTAGCGCTCTTCATTGGCACATTCATTTTGGTCTGTTCTTGGAACGTCTTGATCTCCCTCCCTTTGTGAAGGTTCACGCCTGGATATCAGAGTCATTGGAGAAAACAAAGACGTTTCTACCTCACGCCTCTCATCACCTGATTTGCATACATATATTATATCCCCTCGTTGTAGGTATTTTGGTGCTACTCGTGTAGCTCATTGGTTTTCGTGTTTTTGGGAATAAAAGGGATCCATTTAGACTTATTTTGACCGGTTGAGTTTTTTACCAATTAGGTTTTTTTCCCGCGAAGAATTGGTGGGGCAGCAGTATTCCTGGATTGGGTAATAATTAACACCAGATGGTGGACACAGAACTACTCCTGGGTATTATCCGCTTCTTGAGGATCAAGCGTTGTTTTTACTGGGGTAAGACATGCTAACAACGAATCTCGGTGGATGTGACTGCTGGGAATTGGGTGCACTTGTTTCTATTGTTATTATTGTCTTTCTTGTTTCTTTTCTTCTTTTCTGAAGCTGCCAGTACTCACCTTGGAACTTGTTCTCAGCCAGACAAAGGAGCCTAGACTGGGTAAACAGAATTTGTTGGTATACGTTTCTACCTTTAACTGTCTTGCTTTGGAAACGCATTGGCCTATTGAAAAGCAAACGTCCTTTTTTTTCAGGGCTTCAGTGAGGAACTGAAGGATTTAGTATCCCAGGTTGTGAGTCCTCCTGAGGATTTTGTGGAATGTATTGATTTGGTGTTTAAACTAAACCATTGGTTATCCGAACGGAAAGGGTAAAGGAGGCAGTTTCCAGTACCCCATGTAATTGGGGTGCAGGGTTATCAGACGGAAGAAGCAGAGATTAAATCCTAACCTGAAACCATGCAGACAGGGGGGTACGAGTCCCCTTGTTTAGAGAAGAGAAGGAAAGGAGGTGGGCACATACCTTGTGCTTATATTGTGACAAAAGTTGCTTTTATGCCTGTGAATATCTGGTAAAGACCTCAAATATGTTATTAAGGAATTCAATGACCTTTGTGAAGCAGAAAGTATTGTTGTTCAGTGTTGATGATGGCAGGATTTTGAACCCCTATGACATTGCTGGGTTGGTTCAAAGGGTACCATGTCATTTTACCATCATAGTAACTTTGGTGATTACAAACTGCAGGAGAACAACTATTTTGGTATTGCTTGATTCAGGCACTACCGGTAATTTTATGGATATACAGTTGGCAGCCAGATTGAAGGTGCTGTGTGTATATAAAATAAAACAGAACCTGTAAGAGCTATTGATGGTACTGATTTGTCATTTGGGTTGATTGTTAAAAAGACTGACCCTCTCCTTTTGATATGCGATAATGGCCATTTTGAGTCCGTTAGTTATGATCTCATTCATGTCCCCACTTGTGGAGTAACACTCAGAGTACCATGGTTGCAATCCCATATCCCGAGGATTGATTGGGTCAGTAGAATGGTTAACTTGGACTTTGAGTATTGTTTGCAGCAGTGTTATCGGGAGGCTACAGATTAGGTATCACCATTGATTTGTGCAGTACACACACATTGATAGTAGCTGTATTATTTCCTCTTATTCAGACTACTCCAATGTGTTTGAGAAGCCTAAAGCTGGTATTTTGTAGGCCTGGGTGGCAAATTTCTTTCCGCTCGCGGAATTTGGGTCATTTCACGTTCCGCGGAGAACGCGAAATTGCCCAAATTCTGCTATCCGCGACATCGTCAAATTTTTGGGTTGTTCGCAATCTCAAAATGCGTGTTGGAGAGATATTTCCCCCCCCGAGCACGCAAAAAAGTGATTGCGAACAGGAAAATAGCATCGCAAACAAGCGATTTCGCGTGTTAGCGGAATTTTCTCGTGTTCGTGGAGATTTTTTACTGTTTCGCAGAGATTTGCGTAACAGGATTACGCAAATTCCGCCCACCTCTAGTATTTTAACACCCCATTAGAATTTTTGTTGTCAGGTTGATTTAGTTCCTGGGGCTACTTTGCCTTGTAGTCGTGTTTATGCTCTTTCTGAGCCCAAAGAGCGGCATCTGAGGTCGCATGTCGACGAGATGCTGGTGTCTGTGTGCATTAGACAATTCTCTTCTCCTGTGTCTTCTCCTATATTCTTTATACCACAGAAATAAGGAGATCTTTGTGCCTGTGTGGATTATAGAGCTCTCAATAAGGTAACGATAGAAAACAAGTATCCGCTCCCTTCAATCCTGGTGTTGTTGGATCGATTTCGGCATGCCACAGTGTTAACAAACTTGATTTGCAGGGTGCTTATCATCTCATTCATGTCTGTGAATGAGACGAGTGGAAGACTGCTTTTCAGACAAAGTTTGGTTTGTTCAAATACTGTGTCATGCCTTTTGGTCTCTGTAACGCCGCTGCTGCCTTTCAGTTTTTCATCAACAAGTTGTTACGGGAGTACTTGGATGTGAGTGTTATCGTTTACCTCAATGACATCTAGATATTCTCCAAGACAGCAGGGAAACATGACGCTCATGTAATACAGGTGTTGCAGAAGTTGGGGGAACATTGTTTGTTTGTGAAACGGGTGAAATGTCGTTTCAGGGTTTCTTGTGTGGAATTTTTGGGTTTCCTCATTTCGGCTGATGGTATAAAGATGGTCCCTAAAAAGACAGTGGCTATTACGATTTGGCTGGTGCCTACTAGTGTGAGGGAGGCACAAGTGCTTTTAGGGTTTGCCAATTGTTATAGGCATTTTATCTCACATTGTTCTGACATAATTATACCTATGACTGCCTTATTGCGGAAAGGGGTGCCATTTGTGTGATCTTCTGATGCTCAACTTGCGTTGGAGACATTGGTGGGCAAATTTACTTCAGGTCCTATACTGAAACATCCCAATCCTGCTCTTCCTCTTTTTGTTGAGGCAGATGCTTCCCAATATGTGGTGGGAGGGGTGTTATCGCAAAAGGACATGGAGATAGGTCTTATGCATCACATCGCCTTCTTTTCTAAAAAGTTGCTACCAGCGGAATAGAACTACACTGTGGTTGAAAGAGAGCTGTTGGCCATAAAACTGTCTTTTCAGAAATGGAGATATCATTTGTGGGGAGCCAGACATAACATCACAATCTACACTGATCATAAGAAATTAGAGTTCTTTCATTCTGCACGGGCACAGGCTTTAACGCCAAGACAGATCAGATGGGTGTTGTTATTTAATGAGAATGATTTTACGATTATGTATAGACCTGCTATTCAACAAGGAAAGTCAGAGGCTCTATCTCGTATACATGTGGCTCCCATGGATGATTTCTTGACTCTTGAGGACAGGCCCATGATTGCTAAGGAAAAGATCGTGGGGTGTAACTCCATAGATGACCTTCTTAGTACAGTCAGGGAACAGTTGTTAGTTATAGACATGACTCCGTGGTTAATTGATTCTGCATGTCAGCTGAGGAATGGGTTGTTATAATATGGGGACCAATTGTTCATACCAACAGAGATGAGGAAACAAGTGCTTCCCTGGTGTCATTCTTCTTTATTAGTGGGACATCCTGGAATGGACAAAACAAAGGAGTTTTGTCTTTTTTGGTTTTGGTGGGACACGGTAGGGTGTGATATACAGGTATTTTAAGCATCATTTCCTGTGTGTTCTGTCAGTAAAGCCTCACATACTCCTCCAGTAGGACTTTTACATCCAATACCAGTTCCTCCCTCCCCTGGCATACCATACGTATGGATTTTGTTACTGATCTTCCTTTGGGGCTGGACACACCAACATATTGGTGGTTGTGGATTTGTTTACAAAAATGGCAAATTTTTTACCTCTGCCTAAGGTGCTCACTGCAAGGAAACTAGCTGATGTGTTTATTTCCCAGGTGTTATGTTTGCATGGCATTCCTACTGCCATTGTGTTTGATAGAGAGGCTCAGTTCCTTTCTCATTTCTGGAGGGAACTGTGTTTCTCCTTAAAAATGGCGCTTCAGTTGTCCTCAGCTTACCATCAGCAATCCAATGGGCAAACCAAGTGTGCCAATTGGACAGTGGAACAGTATATTCGTTGTTTAATGATCTCCTTGATAGGTAATTGGGTGATGGTGCTCCCTATTTATTTATTATTTATTTATTTAGGTAGCTTATACAGTGCGCAGCTACCCCCAAAGGGGTGTCCCGGCGCTAGAAACAGAGCCTCTAGGAAGGGGGGAGGAAAAGCATATTGTAAGGCAGGAATCATATTCTGGAGAACAGCCAGGTTTTTAATTTAGTACGGAAGATGGATTCAGACGGGCAGAACCTGAGATCGATAGGGAGGCAGTTCCATAGTTTGGCAGTGATAACGCGGAACCCTCTGCCGCCCATTCTGGTGCGTCGAAAGCGAGGTGCAATCAGGATGCGTAAATTGTTAGATCTTAGAGATCTGACAGATTGAGAGATTGACACTCGCTTTTTCAGATAATTGGGTCCCAGGCCGTTGATAGCTCGAAAGGCGAGGGTGAGGAGCTTAAATTGAATACGGCTAGCAATGGGCAGCCAGTGGAGCTCTATGCGATAGGCGGTGACCGACTGACGGCAGGGGATATTGCCGATCAGTCTGGCCGCCGCATTCTGAACGATCTGGAGCCGATCGATCAGATATTGGAGAGCACCGGCATATAAGCTGTTGGCGTAGTCCAGGTGGGAAGTTATGAGGGCCTGAGTGATTGTTCGGCGGGCGTCCAAGGGAAGGTAAGGAAGGATCTTCTTAATCATGCGCAGCTTCGCGAAGCAGGCAGAGGTAACCTTGTTGACTTGTGCCTTACAAGAGAGAGAGTCATCGAATTGATAGCCCAAGTTGCGTGCTGATTGGACCGGGGTATGTGCCGGGTCAAGAGCTGTGGGCCACCACAGGCTAGGGGAAATAGGTGTTTTTTGGTTAAAAAACAAGACCTCTGTCTTGTCAGCATTCAGTCTAAGTGATTGTTGGTCATCCAGTCACAGACGTTGTTCAGACATTGGTGGAAGTTGTCAAAGGTGGAGTCTGAGTGGTCTCTAAAGGAAAATATCAACTGAGTATCATCAGCGTAAGAGACCACCCTGACCCCACAAGCCTCCAACACTGCGCCAAGGGTGCAAGGTAAACATTAAAAAACAGAGGGCTAAGAGCAGAGCCCTGCGGAACACTGCAAAGCAAGGGTTTACTCTCAGATCTGAACGGCCTAAGCATCACTTTTTGAGTTCTGCCAGTGAGGAAGGATTCAATCCATGCAAGAGCGGAGCCACCGATTCCAATCTGCTTTAGGCGGTCAAGTAGGATTTTGTGAGAGACCGTATCAAAAGCAGCGGATAGGTCGAGGAGGACAAGCATGGCCTCCTCGCCCCTATCCACGCATTCACGGATAGTCTCGGCCACCTTCAGGAGAGCAGTCTCAGTGCTAAAGCCTGCTCTGAATCCGGATTGGGAGTCGTGCAGCAGGGAGTTGTTTTCAAGATACTCAGTTAGTTGCAGCTGCACGGCCTTTTCCAAAATTTTTGCGGGTTTGGGAAGGAGGGAGTTGGGGCGATAATTGGAAAATTTAGTAGGATCGGCGTCAGGCTTTTTAGAATGGGGACCAGTAAAGCCTCCTTCCACGTAGTAGGGAAGATGCCATGATGAAGTGAGGCATTCCAGATCGATAGAAAGGAGTCGGCCAGGGAGGGGGCTAGGTCACCCATGATCTTAGCCGGGATTGAGTCGGAAGGGGAACCGGATCTGCATTGGCTGAGTAGCCTGAGAGCGGTCTCCAGAGTCAGCTCGTTGAAAAACTGCAAAGAGGCGGATTCCGGGGCCATTACATGGGGAGTCAGAGGGGGTACCTCAGTAGGAAATGAGGTACAAATTGTTTCAATTTTTTCAAGGAAATAGTCCGAGAGTCCATCGCATAGTGTCTGGCTGGATGGGTTTTGTGAGGCCCTGGCGGAGTTTGCTTATAATAACAGTGTGCACTCGGCCTTGGGAATGACCCCTTTCTTTAGTTCTATGGGGTTTCATCCCAAGGCTATCCCCATCCAACCTTCAGGACACGTACCAGCTGTAGACACCTTTAGCTGTGCATTAATTGACATTTGGAAAAAGGTACAGGAACATCTATCTGTGGCCAAGTTCAGCATGAAAGAAAAGATTGATAGTCACCATTGCCCTGCTCCTTCGTATGCTCCAGGGGATATGGTTTGGATGGCATCTAGGAATTTGAGGCTGGGATGTCCTAGGAAGTTAAAGCCTCATTTTGTTGGGTCATTTAAGATCGATGGGTGGTTAATCTAGTGGCAATGAGATTCGAATTGCTTGCTGACTATCGGATTCACCCTGTTTTCCATAATTCCCTATTGAAGCCTTATACTTGCACTTCCCAAGTATTGCCCCCCCTCCTCCTGTGGTGAATGATGAGCAGAAAGAGTTTGAGGTCAATGCCATCTTAGATTCCCGAAGATAGCGGGCCAGGTTGTTTTATCGGGTGGACTGGAAGGGCTATGCCCCTGAGGACTGTACATGGAAACCCGCCAGTTATGTGCAAGCTCCCCATTTTGTACATTTGTTTCATGCCCATCACCCTTCAAAATCACGTCCTATAGAGGGTCGTTTGGGAGGGGGTACTGTTATGACCAGTAGTTAGATAGTGGTGGGAGTGGCTCTGTTTCTTTTTTTTCTCTTTACCTTTTGGTCATCTTGTCATGGTGTCACTTTTTTCAGGAGCGGGTGGGCGGGCGCAGCTGTGGAGAATGTGCAAGAGCATTGGGCTTGGTATTTAATCAGAGCTTGCCTGTGCTCCTGTGCTTGGTTTCTCTTCCTGTGTTTGGCCCCCGGAAGGACTTCGCTGTCAGTGTCCTTGGTTATGCGCTGACATCGTCTTGTCGGTCCTTCGACCCAAGTGATGGCCGGACTTAGCGCTCTTCATTGGCACATTCATTTTGGTCTGTTCTTGGAACATCTTGATCTTCCTCCCTTTGTGAAGGTTCACGCCTGGATATCAGAGTCATTGGAGAAAACAAAGACATTTCTACCTCACGCCTCTCATCACCTGATTTGCATACATATATTATATCCCCTCGTTGTAGGTATTTTGGTGCTACTCGTGTAGCTCATTGGCTTTCATGTTTTTGGGAATAAAAGGGATCCATTTAGACTTATTTTGACCGGTTGAGTTTTTCACCAATTAGGTTTTTTTCCCGCTAAGAATTAGTGGGGCAGCAGTATTCCTGGATTGGGTATTAATTAACACCAGATGGTGAACACAGAACTCGGGACCAGCTGCCTGTTTTGTGGATCGGCGCCGCAAGGCGCCACAAAGCACGATGATCCACTAACTGCGCCCGCTCTGATGCAGCCTCACGGCGTGGGATCTCTTAGCTTTTCTCTTTATTACGGCGTTTCTTTCACGCACGGTGCAAGATCGGATGGCTCCACTCCTTCCCTTGAATGGGATATCCAAAGTGCCCCCGGGGTCCCCGCCAACTCTCCTCCACGAGGAAGGAGCTCAGAGGGTTGCCAGGCGACGAAGGACTGCTCACAGTGAAGCCGGCTTTCTGCGGAGGGGGTCCAAAATCGGCAGCAATCCTATGCCGATAGACATCTGCAAATACCTCGCAGCAGCGCTCCTTACAAAGAGACTCGAGGCAAGGACCAGCTTTTTCTCAGCATTCTTTTATTCAGCCATTAGGTAGTGTGTCATGACGCGTTTCGGCCGTCCCAGCGGCCTTGGTCACATGGCGATACAGATTGCTTTTTGCCCATTTAAAGTGATAACGTGCAGTCACATGTCAAAAATGATGGACATAAATAAAATACTATATGCATAAATACATTTGCCTGTACTTTCTCTTAGTGCCAATACAGAAGTGAAATAACTGTATAAATACATAAATAAGTCACATTTAGCATAATGTATCAAAAGATTAAAAATATACATATACAACTTCAATTCATTGTGCGAAGAGTACTATCAGTTTAACAAGAATTGAGTATAACTGCATAAATGCATATAACTCTTCAAGATGGTGATGAGAAAGAATATACCATGTAGTCCATCAAATCTATTAGCAAGTATTGTGCAAAAAATAGTGCTCACCCGTGTGTATTAAATTATAATACAAATTTATACTGTTGATCACTGCTATTTAATGATAGTAGTGAAAAAAAGATCCAAAAAAAAAGGAAAAATTAATTTTATCTGTGTGAATCTTTTTAAAAAAGAAACACGAAGTAATGAATTCATGACGGAAATTGTACCAGCCAAATAAGGCTCAGAAGAAGAGAATATGGCGCCTTAACTTTCTTCCGGTTCCATTGTATCATTCTAATCCTTTGCCATGTTATTGCACTTATGTTTAAAGTGACTTCGTGTCAATTGGAAAAACTAATTATAGTTTCTTCCTCTAAATTGACATCGTGCAGTCAAAGTGCAAATACAGCTAAAGTGGCTGGTGCTGGAGGTTATACAGTACTGAGGTAAAGGGGAAGGGAAGTCTAAACCCTATTGAAACAGAGCTTTACCTCCATTTTCAAGACAAGATACTTACATACATCATCAATGTTGCACATATAGAAAAAGTCACACCATAAAAGCAATCTAAAAAAGAGGGAATCGGTAACATGACTAAAATCAGCTATCACATCAAAAATCAGGATAAAAAACACATTACCCTAATATTTAAAACGACGGCTAAAATCAATCAATTCATATATTTACACACACCGAAATTTAGTACACTCAATATATAAATAAATTATCCATAGTATATTGCAATATAAACATAAATATGTAAACAAAGTGCACGGTGCGGACCAACTCCTCTTATAATTTAGATTATGGTTGTGTCATGGTGTTAACTATATGGCTAGAGGCTGACATTATCATGAAGTGGTCATAGGTATGTGTGGAGGTCCTCTGTGGTGTTAAGACCTCCCGGCCACTTTAAGTTAAACTCCAAAATATATTTGGTTTCGAGCCTGCGCATACACGCCTCCCTGTCGCCTCCTCTTCTGGTAAGCGGTACGGACTCAATGGCAAAATATTTGAGACACTGAGGCTTACTGTTGTGACACGCCTCAAAGTGTCTGGCCACTGGATAGCTCTGGTCCTTATTTACAATGGCGCGCAAATGTTGTAGAATACGCTTATGAATTTGCAGTTTGCTGCTGCCAATATATTTGAGTTTGCAGTCGCACTCTAGAATGTACACACAGTATTCCGTTCTACAGGTTAGGTGTTGTTTTATTTCCCTAGTAGTTCTGGGGATTACTGTTGTATATTTTTTGGTGTTGACACCATGTTGGCAGGCTTTACATGCCAGGCATTTGTAGAAGCCCCTGCTGGTCGGTCTCCAAGGCTCCTTGCCTATGTAGTCTTGACTATTTTTAGAGAGGATGGAGCCCATACTATGGCTTTTCCGAAAAGTAATAGATGGATTAGGGGGCATCACATCACCAATCATGGGATCATCTTTTACAAAAATCCAGTTTCTCCTGACGATACTCCTAAGTTCTTTCTCCTGTTCGGAGTAGGTCAGAATGAGTCTAACTTCATTGATATTGTCACTTCGATTCACTCTCTTAGTCAGCAAATCACCTCTTTCTTTGACCCTAGATTTCTTTATAGCAGTGTTCACTATCTTAGCAGTGAAACCCCTATCTACAAATCTTTGAAAACTTTCCTGTTGTTTGACAATCATGTCTTCCTGATTGCTACAAATACGACGGATGCGTAGCATCTCGCCATAAGGTATTGATTTGATTAGATGTTGGGGATGAGCACTCGTAGCATGTAAAAGAGTGTTACCTGCCGTCGGTTTTCTAAAAAGAGTACTGGTAATCACATTATTACATATAAAAACCTGTACATCTAAAAATGTCACCGATTCCCTGCTTACATCAGAGGTAAAATGCAGATTAAGATCATTGTCATTGATGTCATGTATGAAATTTAAAACACTTTCCTCGGAACCACGCCATACACTAAATAGGTCATCAATAAATCTGAGCCAACAAGTGATGTTAGTAGTCCAATATTCTTCAAATTTGCGCAAGAGGACCAGTTCCTCCCACCACCCCATAAAGAGGCACGCATAACTAGGGGAGAAACTGGCCCCCATTGCTACACCTTGGACTGGTTGGTACATTTGACCGTTAAAAATGAAAAAGTTATTGTTGAGGCAGAATTTTAACATTTCCAAGAGCATTTTGGTGTGTTGGGCCAGTTCAATGGGCCTGCGGCTAAGATAATACTCACATGCCCGCAGGCCATCCTTGTGCTTTATACATGTGTATAATGAACTGACGTCCAACGTTACCAACAACAAGTCGGGGCTCCATGCGACATCTTCCAACTTTCGCAAAAAGTCACTTGAGTCTTGTACATATGACCTTAAAGACTTCATGTGTGGCTGCAAAAAGTAGTCAATGTACCTTGAAAGATTTTCCAAGGGGCCACCACACGCTGCGATTATGGGTCTGCCTGGGGGTTTGGAGATACTCTTGTGGACTTTTGGTATGAAATAAATATATGGAGTGACTGGATGATCTTTTTTAACGTACTTAAACTCATCTCCACTTAACATACCAAGGCCCTTCCATGCCACCAGGTTCTTAGATAAGGCCTCCAACATCACCCTGTATTTCTGGGGGGTGCTCTTGGAATAACATTGTGGGTCATCTAATTGCCTATGAGCCTCCTCCAGGTACTCCGTAGCTGGCCATAAAACAATGTTCCCACCTTTATCTGAATTTCGAACAATAACTTCAGCATTTTTCAATTTGATGGATAATTGATTTATTTTTCTCTCCTGGTTCGTAAATTGACGCTTATTCTTGTCAGTCTTTAAGGCCATCTTTTTCACTTGTTGCACCACAACATCACTGAATGAGTCAAGACCATCCCGTGCCGCCAGGGGAATGTATTTGGACTTGGGCTTGAATGGGGTAATTGGTTTCCTTTGACCACTGGATGCCACTATCTCCTGTGTCCCCAAAGCCTCATCAATCCCCAGCTGGCACATGTCACGATACAGGTTTAGGTCACTGACTGCCAATTCAGAGGTGCTAGTTGTAGATCTTGTTGGGGCATTTTCTGTGCTGGCTGTCTTATTTAGGAATTGTTTTTTCAATTTTAATTTCCTTATGAATCTGTATATATCTGCCCTCGTGGTTGTATACGAAAAATTCGACTCAGGACAAAAGCTTAGGCCTAAGCTTAGTAGTTGCTCTTCTGCAGCTGATAGTTCTATTGGGCTGAGGTTAATTATCAATTTAGCTTGTTTCTTCTTGCTGGATTGATCTCCATCACAGCTCGCAGTTATTGAAGAATCCATAGTGTTGTCTTTGACTAGGCTTGATCTCCCTCCCTTTGTGAAGGTTCACGCCTGGATATCAGAGTCATTGGAGAAAACAAAGACGTTTCTACCTCACGCCTCTCATCACCTGATTTGCATACATATATTATATCCCCTCGTTGTAGGTATTTTGGTGCTACTCGTGTAGCTCATTGGTTTTCATGTTTTTGGGAATAAAAGGGATCCATTTAGACTTATTTTGATCGGTTGAGTTTTTTACCAATTAGGTTTTTTCCCGCGAAGAATTGGTGGGGCAGCAGTATTCCTGGATTGGGTATTAATTAACACCAGATGGTGGACACAGAACTACTCCTGGGTATTATCCGCTTCTTGAGGATCAAGCGTTGTTTTTACTGGGGTAAGACATGCTAACAACAAATATCGGTGGATGTGACTGCTGGGAATTGGGTGTATGGGGGCTGGCACTTGTTTCTATTGTTAATATTGTCTTTCTTGTTTCTTTTCTTCTTTTCTGAAGCTGCCAGTACTCACCTTGGAACCTGTTCTCAGCCAGACAGAGGAGCCTAGACTGGTGGGCCAATCGTCCTGTATTCTTCTCCCCCATTTTTCTCTATCTTCTCCCAGTGTATTTTTATGCTCTCACCTTTATGTGTATGGGCTGGAGTGTTAGGTACCCGGGTAGAGGTATAGGATAATCTTCGTTACTGCAGTGTTTGTACTATCAGTGAGTGGAGGCGGAACAATAGTTAGTTGGACATTTTAGTTGTACAAAACCAGAGAAATTCAGCCAGTATAGTTAGGTGAGCTAACTATAACTCGCTTCCCCGCAATGCACTGCTGATGATGTCACATATTACATTATTCATGACATGGTCAGTGACATCACTAATGACATCACTAATGACCTCTCAAATGACATCACTGATGACGACATCCATGTGATAATCTGATGCACCTCCTCACACCCTAATATAACCTTTGATACACCCATTCTAAAATACAGACTACCATCTTTGTAACCATCGACACACCAATACCAGTTACTACATACCCAATCACTGATTTCTAGGTCTACACACACATCTCCTCTCTCACCTATACAGTCACTCAATCATGCAGTCACTCATCAATATAGCCACTATCATATGCATTCATACACCCATACAGACACTCACATACCATCACTCATCCACAGAGTTACTTGCATACCTAGTCAGTGATACAAAGAATCAATCACACTCCATTTACCAACCTATACAGTTATACACACACCACCTCACTTATTCATACAGATACTAACACATACATACTCTGGTATACAATAGCTGACACAAGCACACACTCATCCATACAGCCACTCTCACAATCACTCACTCTCATATATAGCCATTTATGTACTGCAACACTCACATATACTGCCTTTCACATATGTAGTTACTCGCACATGTACAACTGAGATATCTATTCATTCACCAACACAGCCATACACACACTCACCCACCCATACATTCCCTCACAGATGCAGGTTTGAACCCATACACCCAGAGAATAACCCACTCACACATCCATGCACTGATTCACACACCCCCACCCACCCACAAAGACACACAGGCACCCATACAGGTACTCAGCCAATCAATGAATAACCCCTATAGACATTCATGTAGCTAGCTACTCACCAACCCATGCAGCCGCTTACACACCACCTGACAGACTAATACAGGCATTCACACAGATTAGTCACTAACCGATGCATTCAGTAAGACATGCTTAATCACTCACCTACACAGTCTGTCATGCACCTACTAAAGCATCCATTCAGACATATATGTATATATATATATATATATATAATTTCAATTCAATATCTTTATTCGATTGTAGATTTATATATATGTATATGTACGCTCGCGTGTAAAGACACAGCCACACACGCGGGGAGAAACTTGAACTCGCCTTTCTAGCCACAGCATGCTTGATAGCTGGGGAGCTCAGGAGAAAGTGATTCAGTCCCATATCGCCGTGGAATTCCTGACGCGTTTCGAAGGCTCCCGCCTTCTCTTCAGAGGATTTGGCGAACTGATGTGGGAATGCAGGTACCAGCTCTGATATACCTCATGGCACGCCCCTGATGGGCAGTCCAAATGTCCCAGTGCCTGATGGTACTGGTAGTCCTGTTTCGTCTAGGCGCCCCATGTGTGGATCAAGGCGGACGAGTGGTCTCCCCTCGCCAGCCAGGCGACCTCATGATAGCGGAGTAGTAGGTGGATATATGCCCGTCAAACTAGCAAGCTGGATGCTTGCCCTGGTCGGCTCCTACCCTGAGGCTGCTTGGCGGTGCTCAGCGTGTATGCAGGGACTCTGCTTCGCTCGTTTCCATCATGGCGCTGCTGCACTCTTCTGGCGGGTGCGGTAAAGGATGGTGATGGTTCCATCCACAAATGTACGCTCGCGTGTAAAGACACAGCCACACACGGGGGGAGAAACTTGAACTCGCCTTTCTAGCCACAGCATGCTTGATAGCTGGGGAGCTCAGGAGAAAGTGATTCAGTCCCATATCGCCGTGGAATTCCTGATGCGTTTCGAAGGCTCCCCAGATAGATATATATATATCGGGAGGAGGCTTTCGAGCAACTGTTTTCAAATTTGCCCACAGTCAAACAGAGCGGCAATGCTAGCAAAAACCCCACGGTGGCCAAGGACAGCGATGTGAGGAAACTTTTGCGTGAGCTAGAAAAACGTATGAGAAGCGAACTCACAAAATGGTGGGAGATTCGCTCATTAGAAAAGTACCGTGAAGTGAACCGAGTGCCAAGGGGACTCAGAATCATGCTGGTCCCCAGCTTCGAGAATCCGAATCCATTATTGCTGAAGGATTGGGCGGAGAGTAACCTGGAAGCATCCATGAGACTTTTGTGTTTGCTAGTAAAATATGCGAGAATCGATAGGGATAGCGACCTTTTGGAAATAACAAAGATCAATGAAGAGCTAGCTAAAGATATATTTTCCAAAGACAGTGCCCTGATCGAGCAAACGCGCAAGGAAATAAAAGAGCGTTTGAGCAAACACGAAAGTACGATTAAACAGAGAAAGGTATACAAATTTGCTAGAGATGAGCAGGATTACAAATTGGGGCAAATTTATACGTTTGCGAAAAAATACGATCATCTGCGCAAACAAAGAGCGACAGGAAACAAACAACTCAAACCTGTACCGGCACCCCCTCAAACCCAATCTAATGAAGCAGGAGCAGGCTGTCTCACGGCCTCAAGCTCAGCGGAAAGTCTTGTACCCAGCAGCGAAGAGTCGGATGGAGGAGCCCAAGGTTCAGAAGAAGGGGATTTGGGGCAACTCACCCTGGAGGAAGAAATGGAGTTTGTGAGGACCCAAAGAAAAGGTACGCTGCGCTCAAGAAACGCGAAACCAAACACCGCAGAAACCAGAGACGTAGGGAACGTCGCAAATGCGCAAAAAAACAAAGGGAGGCCGCAAAGGAAGAAGAACGCTGCGAACAAGTAAGAGCAGTTGAGAATTCCATTGTAAATTTGACGAATGTACAACTTGACCAAGCAGAAAAACAACTGTTGGCGTTAGGGCTTTCTTTTTGCCCTGAGAGCAATTTTGACTATGCAAATACGCGAGTGGATGTCTTCAAATTTATTAGAAAACTCAAATTGCGTAAATACTATGCCATTAAGGGGAGTTCAACCTTCCACTTCTAATCCTGATAGAAGTGGGTTGCAGGCCAAGGATTTACCTCTTCTAAAATCAATGCATGGTTTACGCAATGAATTAACATCCACCCCGTGCACTCAGGAAGTGGCCAATGATGAAAATCTTGATATTGCCCAAAGCGAACCCAGTGGCTTTAAACCTTCTTCTACGTTCATTCCGTCTATGCCGAAGGACGCCATAGACACCTATGCTGATTTATTAACCGATGAATTGAAGAGATTACACACTCAAGTCTGTAGGCGAAAGAATGTTAACAATGTTAAAACTAAACCATACTACGACTTGATGAAAAAACTTCAATCGGACAATACCATCATAATTAATCAGTCAGACAAGGGTGGCAATGTAGTTCTTTGGAGCAGGGCTGAATACATGGAAGAAGCGCTTCGCCACCTTAGCGACACAGACTGCTATGAATCCTGTGATTTCAGAACGGTCAAGAATATTCAAACAGCTTATTGGAAGCAATTGAATGGATGGAAACGGGATGGTCTTATCACTAAGGAAGAAATGAAATATCTGTATAAGGATCATCCTGTCATACCCAATCTGTATTTCATCCCAAAGGTCCACAAGGGAATAAGACCGGTACCTGGAAGACCCATAGTGTCTGCTATCCAAAGCTTATTTGAAAATACATCTAAGTACATCGATCATTACTTACAAGACTTTGTGTCCACCTTACCAGCTTATATAAGAGACAGTACAGATTTTCTGAGGAATTTGGAACAATGTGAATGGTCTACTGATTTCCTATTAATCACCATGGACATTGCCAGCCTTTACACCAGTATATCACATCACGATGGTTTGAAGGCTTTACGTTACTTTCTCGCCAAAAGACCTGTGGAACAGCACAGACATAACGAAATGTTGTTAACCATGGTAGAACTGTGCCTCAATAATAATGTCTTTTTGTTTGATGACAAATTGTACAGACAGCTAAGGGGGGTTGCCATGGGGGCTTGTTTCTCCCCGACCTACGCGGGGCTCCACGTGGGTTGGTGGGAGGAGCATGTCCTCAGGACGCAATATTCTACCATATGGCAAGAGAACATCATTAAATACATGCGTTATATTGATGATATTTTCATCATATGGCGAGGGAGTAGAGATGAGGCTACCAACTTTGTCAATGCAATTAATGTTAACAATGCCAACCTCGTGTTCACTGCAGATATAAGCGAGACCAACATTAGCTTTCTGGACGTACAGGTCAGTATAGTTAATGGTGCAATAACAACAGGCTTATATAGGAAAAGCACAGCTGGAAACACTATTCTCCACGCACAGAGTTTCCATCCGGGACACACAACTAGATCTATCCCTTATGGAGAGTTCCTTAGAATTCACAGAACATGTAGTTCATTAGAGCAAAGGAATCTCCACCAACTAGAAGCAACACAAAGGATGGAAGCGAGGGGCTATAAACCCAGTGCCCTTAGATCGGCAATGGAGAGAGCTAACAAAGTGGAAAGATCTGAACTTTTGCAGGCCTCTAGCAAGACTACAACTGTTATTGAGAATGTAGTTGGCAATAGTGATCCTATTAGATTTATCACAGGGTTCAGTCGACAGGCAAACCAAATTTCCAAAATAGTCAGGAAACAGTGGTCAGTTATTCTTACAGACCCAATTTTGAAACAGATAATGCCCAACAAGCCTGAAGTCACCTATAGGCGAGCATTTAGCATGAGGAATGCTCTGGTGTCCAGTTCCCCTGAAACAACTAACAAGACAGATTGGTTGTCGTCACGGAAGGGTTTCTTCCGTTGCATTTCCTGCAGGGCATGTAAATTTGGTATCAATACCAAATCATATACAACGCCCTTTAACGACAAACCCATCAACATAAGATCCTATTTTAACTGTAAAACAGAGTTAGCTGTTTATGTTCTCACGTGCTCGTGTAATCTTAGGTACGTAGGGAGCACGAAATTACCGGTGCACCAACGCATCCTACAGCACCTGAGAGCTATAGTGAACTGCGACAAAAACTATCCAGTAGCTCGCCATTTTGATCAATTTCATAGTCGTAACCTTTCCCATCTCAGTTATTTTGTTATTGACGCAGTCAAAACTAGTAAGAAGGGAGGCGATTATGAAAAAAGATTACGGCAGTTGGAGTCCCTATATATAGTTCGCCTCAACACCAAGATTCCGGGAGGTTTGAACATGGGGGAAGATCTCAGCACTTTTCTGTAATTGTTGGTAGTCCATTTGAGATCTTGTGGACTCCTTTCATAGTCTGACAATCCTACTGTCAATCCACATTTCCTGATTATTGTTCCACCAATATTATCTGTATTTGGTACATTTACAGACATGTCCCAGTCACCTTGAGCCTTACGATGAACCACCATGGAATTTGTCACTCTGTTTGTCATGTGGACAAAGAGGTATCATTATGTATTCACATATTTTAACCCACTGAAACAGTTTTGTTTTGGAATTTTTCATTCCCTTCACACCCCATGTCCTCTCTGTGATATATGTAGGACATTTGAGCACTCCTTCACCTTTTTTGTTATAGTTTTTTGTACATCTTTGTAAGCGGTATAACTATACATTGCGAGCATTGGGTTTAACATCACACGCGCTGGAGTTTTTACTAATGAATGTAATAGTGTTAACTGTGCCAAGAAATTGCTACACACAAAAATGTGGACGTGCAATAGGATTGCTAATTTAATTTTTCCCATTTATTGAGGAAAGTTTGTGCTTTGAATTGCTTGAATGCAGGGATTTGATTATATTATTCTGATGTATATATATATGAGATGCATAATTAATTTATTGTGTATTTGTACAGTTTTATAACTTTGCGTATTTGTACGGTCAATGTTGACATTTGATGAAGCTGCTAAGCATTTGCACTTTATATCGTATATGCATTTATTATCTTGTATTTGTACAGTTGATATGTGGCGTATTTGCACATTTAGTATCTTTGCGTATTTGCACAAATAATATGTTTACATGAATGCAACTACTAATTTGCACTTTATGTATATAATTCCCTGCTTAAATAGCCAAAAATTCCTGCACAACTCCCAGAGTTAAGGGTTAATTCCTCATTGCACAATTATCAATGTCCGGGCACCGAAACAAATATCTTGGCTCCATTGTGTCATGGCCGAACCATTACGTTCATACAATGCATACAGGTTACAGCCTTAGTCCGTTCTTTGTTTTAATGTCACTGAATGGGACCTTTTTGGCGCGTTTTGTACAATTAACCAATGTATTTAAACTATGTTGATACCGCTTTCCCGCTGACAGTGAGCAAGGGCGTTCGCGCCCGAAACGCGTCTGTTTGGCAGTGTGTTGCACCTCCTGCACGTTATATGAAATAAAAGGAAAAAAGAATACCTTCAAAAAGTCTGGCTGTGGATTTATCGATCTGTGTCTGCGTCCTGGGTTTTGTTGTGGAAGCGCCGCATCAACCTTCGGCTGGAATCTATATATATATATATATATATCTATCTATCTATATATATATATATATAGAGATATATATATATATATATATATATATATATATATATATATATATATATATATATATATATATATATATATATATATATATCTATATATATATATATATATATTACCTAATGAGGGTGATTCGTGAAACGAGGGCTGAGAAAAAAGGGGGGGTCCCAAAACGTGTTTTCCCCATGCAATTTCCCATAGGACATTTAGCCAGGGCTACAGCCTGAACGGCTGAACGGAATTACACCAAACTTAACAAAAAGGTAGAGTGCTGTTCGCAGATGGGCCTTTTTGTTAAATGGTGTAAATCCGTTCAGTAATTCCTGAGAAAATCATAAGTAAAATCATAAGTATATATTGGAGGTGTTACGGTACTCGTACCCGTACGCGTACCGTAAGCTTACCTTCCCGAGCACGAGCTTAATGCTAATTGGCTGTCAACTGTCTGTCAACACTCCAAATCAGGAAGTGTTGGCAGCCATCTTGTGCCTCGGTAGAACCGAAGCACAAGAAAGCTGGAAAAAAATGTGCAAAACGAGCAAAGGGGGCAGGGTAGACACACCCTGACCCCCTAGCCTGCCCAGGGGGTCCCACAAGGAATCCCAAGGCCAGAATATAATTTTTGCTTTTTCTTAAATCATGGGGTACGCGTACGTATGCGTTCTCTGTGAAAAAAAAACACGGTCAGTTTTCTTTTTAATTAGCCCCCGGGGGGACCAAATCCCGGGGGCAAAAGGTTTTTTGAATTAAAAAGCCTGTGGGGGGCTGTTTGCCCCCCACTCGCCCTGGGGACCACCACCCCCGGGCTCTAATATTAAAAAAAGGGGGGTCCGTGATGGACCCCCCAGCCTCGGGGACCACCACCCCCGGGGTTTTTCTATGTTGGGTGGAGTGCCACGCGGCCCCCCTCCTAGAGCCATTGATGACCCTGGGGATCATCATCCCCCAGGGCCGGCTCCTGCAGTGTCCCGGGGTGCCTACAACTGGGACACTGCTGTTTGCTGTGGTAGGGCAGCACCTCGCGGCTCCTACCCTACCACAGCAAACTGCTTTTCGTCAGAGAGTTGATAGTGGGCAACCCAGTATACCCTTGAGGGTTAGGGCAAAAAGTATGATAGGGTGAAGATACCTTCAAGGGA
Organism: Lissotriton vulgaris; assembly: GCF_964263255.1. Lineage (NCBI taxonomy): Eukaryota > Metazoa > Chordata > Amphibia > Caudata > Salamandridae > Lissotriton > Lissotriton vulgaris. The sequence continues at coordinate 28,917 of NW_028252744.1, forward strand.
TTTTAGTAGACAAAAGAATTTTGAAATCACTTGGAGAATGGAATCATGTGGGCTTAGTGATTTGAACCCACTAATGCTGGTTATGCAACAACAGAAATTACATGTATTCAAAACTGTCACTTATTAGTAATCAGTGGAGGGAGAGAGCAAAAAGGAGTTAAAAAACGGGTGTATATAGACAAAAAGTATTTAATCTTTTTTCAAATCAAGATAAAAAGTTGGGTACAAGATGAACAGCAAAAATGCAGAAGGGTAAATACATTAATCTACACAGCCCTTACTACATCAATTGCTCAAGCTTTTCTACCTATCACAAAATTTATTAAGTATTCAATGGTAGATAAAGCCACAGTCGCATGTTAGCTGCTCTCTCTGATGAAAAGCAATGCCGGCTCCCTAAGGACGTGGGGAGCCGGCTGGGACCGTGGGGGCATTGGGGCTCCCCCCACGGTCTCCAATGTTTTTTTTTACCCCGGGGGGATGGGGTCCCCGGGGGTTATAAAAAATGTATTGTAGACGCAATTTTTTTTTAACGATAGATGCACCGTACGGGTACTGTTCAAATTACGTAAGTTGTACCGTAAGCGTACGGAATCAAGAAAAATAAGAATATTTTTACATATTTATGAAGTGTGTGTATGTATTTATGTGTTGTGTGGCTCTAAAAAGAGCCCTAGCATGAAAAAATCATTTAAAAAAGTATATTTTACATATATTTTTCAACTTTATGTGTTTATGTGTTGGTTGGTTTTAATTAGAGCTTTTCTGTTTACTGGTACTTATAACAAAGTACTTATGCATAGTCTAAACTAGATGAGGTCTAGTGTTTTACAGTGTGCTGAACTTTTGACCTCTGTTTACAGTAGACTTTTGCATGATGTTATGGGGTAGGGAGGAAAGATATGTCAGTTGGAAATGTTTGAAATATTGAACCAATAGAAATGTGTGTTTGATTTTGAAATATTGTGTAAAGGAATTTGATTTGTTAGTAATGTTTATATATGTGTAAATTGAGAGGGAAAATGTGCCATTTCATTGGTTCTGCTACACGCACTGGAGCAGAGAGATTCTGCATAAGGCTATCTGCTGTGTGAGTGGCATTCTTCTTAATCTACTAATCTGTTTGAAAGGTGAGTTGAAAAGTTGTAAGGCAATGTATATGGTGCATTTTCTTTTTTTTTAAAAAGTAAAGTGTTTAACTTAAAAAGTTTGCTGAATCATATTTGCAGTTTGTTTGGTGTTGGTTAATGATTTGGTAAGTTAATGTATTTAGTTAGTCAGCTTTGTTGAATAAAGTGCAGTACTAAAAAATTTTGAATATGTACAGTCACTTATAGAAAGCTTCAGTTATTATAGATAGAGTGTTGCTTATACTCTTGGATAGATTTAGAAGCTTTTGGGGACTCTATGTTGTTGTATTCTGTCTCATCTTTGAATGTAATGCTGTCAAAAAAGTAATGCTGCAAATTGGAAATGTATTTTGAAAATGAGTCAACTTTCTGCACTGTAATGTAGTGCTCATATACATGGGCTGTGTTCTGTCACTTAAACCTTTTACTGAGGTAAATGTGTTTTGTAAAATGTATGGTTTTACAATTTCTGTCCAGAATCACACTGAGTGTCTGTGTGAATTAAAGAATTATATTTGCACCTTTTTTTATGATCTCACCTGTCTCTCCTGTCTACCTCTCTCTGCTTATACTGTCCTCTCTCTTCTGATATTTCCACTCTTTCCTTATTTTCATGTGTCTTACTTGATGGTGCTGCTTCTTTTCAAACTGCCTTCTGTTTTTTTAGACTCCCTCTATCGTCATTGTCTTTCCTGTCCCCTAATGTTCCCCCTTCTCTTTATACTCCCTCTTCTGCCCTCTTAATCCTCTCTGTTTTACCGTACCTCCTCTTAACAATGCCCCAGTCAATATAGATAGAGTGCTGCATACACTGTTGGGCAGATTTACAAGCACTTTGGGCCTCTTTCTTGTTGTATTCTGTCTCATGTTTGGATGTAATGCTGGCAAAAAAGCAATGATGCAAATTGGAAATGTATTTTGAAAATGAGTCAGCTTTCTGCACTGTAATGCAGTGCTCATATACATGGGCTGTATTCTGTCACTTAAAACTTTTACTGAGGTAAATGTGTTTTGGTAAAACGTATGGTTTTAGAATTTTTGTCCAGAATCACACTGAGTGCCTGTGTAAATTAAAGAATTATATTTGCACCTTTTTCTATGATCTCATCTGTCTCTCCTCTCTGTGTACCTCTCTCTGCTTATACGGTCCTCTCTCTTCTGTTATTGTGGAGAAGTGTGGCTCAGGGGTTAGAGGTGGCAGACCCGGAAGCTGAGATCGGCCCTGGACCAGGGTTCAATTCCCCGCCTTGACGGGGCTTGGGCTCAATAATTCCACGGACTCGATAATTCTTGCTCCGGTGCCTACTCGACTCACGGGATCACACTCTGCGACTCTGGGCAATAGCTTGCTTAATCTCCACAACGGCCCCTCGCGGCGGGATGCCTGGCTTTCACCTTGTGGATACCCTGCCGGGGTTATATCACAGGGGAATACCAGGACGGGTTCCCTAAGCAAGCGCTTAGATGCCTGCGATGTGGGTAATTTGCGCTATATAAATACATGTACATTTACATTTCCACTCTTTCCTTATTTTCACTTGCCTTCCTTGATAGTGCTGTTTCTTTTCAAACTGCCTTCTGTTTTTTTAGTCTCCCTCTATCATCTATGTCTTTCCTGTCCCCTAATGGTCCCCCTTCTCTTTATACTCCCTCTTCAGCTCTCTTAATCCTCTCTGTTTTATCATACCTCCTCTTAACAATGCCCAGTCAATATAGATAGAGTGCTGCATACATTGTTGGGCAGATTTACAAGCACCTTGGGCCTCTTTCGTGTTGTATTCTGTCTTATGTTCGGATGTAATGCTGGCAAAAAAAGTAATGCTGCAAATTGAAAATGTATTTTGAAAATGAGTCAGCTTTCTGCACTGTAATGTAGTGCTCATATACATGGGGTGTGTTCTGTCACTTAAACCTTTTACTGAGGGACATGTGTTTGGGTAAAATGTATGGTTATAAATTTCTGTCCAGAATCACACTGAGAGTCCCCGTGTAAATTAAAGAATTGTATTTGCTAATTTTTCTATAATCTCACCTGTGTCTCCACACCGTTTACCTTTCTCTGCTTATACTGTCCTCTCTCTTCGCATATTTACACTCTTTTCTTATTTTCACTTGTCTTCCTTGATAGTGCTGCTTCTTTTCAAACTGATTCCTGACTTCTCAGTGTAATTCCTGCTCTCTTTTAAGAGTAATATAATAGTGTGTTTTATACATTTATTTTTCAAAAGTGATATATTTTTTTTAAATAGATTTTTGTGATCAATAAAGTCATCATGCCTAGTAAGGCTAAGAGAACGAAACAATGAAAGAAAGCAGGTTAATTAAAGAGAAGTCATCAACAATATTTACCACAAGAAAAATGTGTTAAGAATACGCAAAAATGTCCTGGTAAGAAAACTAAACGTTTTCTACGAAGATTGGTAAACAGTAAGAGTAGTGTGCAGAAAGAAAAAAAATATTGGTGTTTCTGCAAGCAAGAGAAAAGAGAAGAACCATGTTGAATTATGTTCTGAAAAAATTAGTATAATACAAGGAGGAAAAACCAAGACAATGAGATACGGAAGAAGATGTACTATAATCGAGTTGTTTTAAATTTGAGTAAGATTGTAAAGAATTGTAAAAGAAAAAGAGCATTTTACAAAAAGAAGAAATATATTGAACATGTTGAGAAAGCTTTTGAATTGAAAAAAATACTTTTTACTTTAATAATCAATAGAATTCGATCATTAGATAAGGCAATCCATTTAATGAAGGCCAAAAGTAAGTAGAAAAGAATAATTAACAAAAGTAATTTTTCAGAGGTTTTTGAGGGTGAATGGAAACATAGTTCAAGTTCTGAGACTTTTTTTAATGAGGAGAGTTATTTTCAGAGTAATGAGTTTTTGCATGCAGTTGGCACAACAGGCCGTGCTTATGAGGTTAAAGATGGTTGTCCTATTGAGAAAATTGTTCCTAGATATGAGGAACAGTTGTTAACTGATGAGGTTTTAGGGAGAAGTCCTAAAGCTCCAGTGTGCACTTGGTATTGCAGTAGTATTTGTAGTGGACGTCAGGAATCTATTGATTTTTTACACAATTTCTTGCGTAACTATACTAAGAAAAGTGTTAAACAAAAGATTAAGATGTTGCAAGGATTACACCCTTGTAGAGTTAGGGAAAATACTGGTTTGCAAGGACATTCTTTGGTTTGTCTTACTAAAAAAGTATGTAGAAGTATTTTTCACCATTTCAGAATGTTAGCAGTTCATCATACTCAAATGAGGAAATTAGTGAGAAGGTTGTATTATGCAAAAAGTCCAGAACTAATGTTAAAAAAGTTGAACAGTGCTCTTTTGCATGGATCTGTTTCAGATGTAATAAAGGATTGTGATGAAGTTCAGGTTCGTTACTTTGGTCCTGAGGAAGACAGTGTAGAAATGGATACATTAATAGAAGGAAATGTAGAAGAGACTGTACAAGATTGTAGTCCGAAATTTTTGAGCGAGAAATTACAAAGTTTGAGGTGATTTGTGGTGAAAGGCCAAAATATTCTTGTATCTGTTGTCGACATACTCATTATAAAAATCAGACCAGGACTGTTGATGTGTTTTTAAAAAGTGAAAAGGAAAATAATAATGAGAGGAAGGATTTTGCTACTTATTTGTTGGTATAGAATTCTTTTGATTTGGGTTCTGATCAGCGTATTTGTATATATTGTTAAATTAAATTGGACGAGAATAAAATGCCCGCTAGAGCTGTGCATAATAATCTTGAGTTGGTAAATATTCCTTCTGAATTGATGGATTTAAATACCTATGAGTCTATTCTTGTTCAATGTGTTCATCCAATTCAAGCTATTGTTTGTATGGAGCCTACGACGGGGAACTTGCCTCCTTCAGATTTACAGAGAGGGTTAAAGGGAAGAATTGTATATTTGCCTCTAGATGTAAAGAAAAATATTGAAACAATTGGTGTAGAAAATGTACAAGATGAACCTTTAGGTATTTTAGTTAATGGTATTCCTACTAAGAGTAAGAAAATTTGGCAGTAATTAGTAGATATTAGGAAAGTTAAAAAGGCAGCGTTGTATCTGGTAAAAAAATAGTATTATGAAAATGTGTTTCTGAGAGAAGAAGAAATAACTGTAGAAGAAGACAGTGACTTGCCATCTGGACAAATTGAAAAAGTGGATGTGTCCAGAACAGAAGAAATCTATGAACATTATAGTGTTCATCTACTTCATTCTAAAGAAGTGATGGGGGATACTATAGAATTGATCCAAATGAAAGAAGCAAAAGGAAGTCCCATTAGTGTATAGGAAAAAAGCTTGAAGGTTTGCTGTTTTCCTCGCTGCCTTCCTCCGTTGTTTCCCACAGGAAAAGGTGGACGATATGATGACCGACCTGTGCAGATTCCAGCGTCTGAATACCCGACATCATTATTGTATGATGAAGATCCAAGATCTCGAATTTTGTTTGAAAGTGATTTGTCTGGACTTTCTTATGCAGTAAATCATATATAAAAAACAGGTCTACATCTGAAAAATGTTTCAGCAAAGAAATTGATGGATAAAGTACACTTGAAAGATAATGTTTTGGAATCTCATCTGATTAATCTCATGGCATGTCAGCGTGGTACTAATGAGTACTGGTACCATCGTCATGGGAAAATTAAATGTATGCTAAGGAACTTAGGAACTCCTACATGGATCCTTACTCTAAGCTGTGCTGAATATGCTTGAGATGATTTACTTCAATTTCTTCGAGAGGCAAATGCAAATATAGAAAATATTGAATACAAGACACCTCGAGAATTGTATTCTTTGGGTCCAGTTAATGTATGCAGGTATTTCAATCATAGATTTGAAGTTATGATGTCTTTTATCACCAATAAAAAAAATCCACCTCTGGGAGAGGTTTTTGGATTTCTTTTTGAGAAATTAGTATCAAGCAAGAGGTGCTCCTCACATGCATAAAGTCTACGCGTTTCAAACTCGTGTCATTTGCGAGTTCTCATCAGGACCAATATCTCGCGCTCATCAGAGTATTACTGGAAATGTCCACGAAGTCACACATTGTTTGTTTTTATCACCTGATTAAAGCTGCCTGACTCCCAGCAATCTGAAAAGGGGAATCAGGCGCGTTGTGTACGTTGTCGGGGAGCTTCCGTATTTGATTTTTCTTCAAACGGAATCCGCTGTGGCTGTCGAGTCTTTGTTCAAACAGCTTCGAAATGCTTTCCTACTCGCATTCACTTCCTGGTCCGCATAGACTTTATGTTACAAGCCAAAATTATAAATTAGGAATTGATGAAAAATCAAAAAATTGTATATATATGTTTTTGTTTCAAAACACTTATTGGCTTCTTGTTGTGAATATTGAGATTACATCATACACTGCACCATTGATGTTTCTTTGTGTTGTTTGTACTGGTATGATTGATGAATGAGTGTGGATTGAATGTACAATAGAATGTAAATCTTTGTAAATAGGAGAGTTGTTTTTTGATATATTGAATGTCACATTTTGTGTTGTGTACACCAGGTTTTAACATTTGTATAATAATCTGATAAATCATACACTTAAATAAAAGTGAAAAATCAAAAATAAGAAAGAAATAAAGGAATTGGATTAAAAACCATCAAACATATCGTCTTAACCGTATGACTTGATTGATGAAATTGAGCAAGAAGCTGCAATTGCAGCTGAGATTGCTAGAGACAGTTCTCAGGATAGTCAAACTTCTGCTTCATTAAGTAAGGACCCATTAGGAGAACCAATTATTCAAAATGAAGCAGCAACTGCTATGGAAGAGGTGGAAACAGCAATGTATCAAGCTCTAGAAGATGTAAGAAACTTAAGAAACTTAGAAGAACAACTAAATGTTGAGCAAAAAAGAAATATATGAGCAAGTGAGAGAGCAGATTAACCATGGTTTACTTCATGAGAAGAAAGAGTGCTGTTGCTCATCATTTGAACCTATCCGATTGTACGTGAATGGACAAGCTGGAACAGGAAAAAGTTTTCTAATAAAAGTAATTTCAACTTATCTACACAAAAGAAGTGAGTCGCATTTGTCTTGTGTTGTCACTGCTCCAACTGGGTTGGCAGCCCACAATATTAAAGGAATTACTTTACATTGTTTATTAATGCTACCAGTAGAGTATGGAAACAAATTGGAATACCACAAGCTATCTGGAGAAGCTTGTTTTGAAGTTTCAAAAGTCTTGAAAAAAATGTAAATTCTCATTATTGATGAGATAAGCATGGTATCAAACTTAATGCTTGCCTTTGTGCATTTAAGAATAAAGCAAGTTCTTAAAACAGAGTCTGACATGTTATTTGGAGGAAAATATGTCATAGTTTTTGGAGATCTACTACAACTTACTCCAGTAAAAGGACAACCAGAGTTTAAAACACTGACACATGAAGATACCAAAAAGACTTTGGGGAGTATTGGAAATGTTAACATTTGGTCATATTTTCAATATAAGGAACTTATTACAAATATGCGTCAGGCAAATGATGCAGATTATGGAAAAATTCTTCAAAATATAAGGATTGGAAAACTGACAGAACATGGCAAACAAGCATTACAGAAACAATTACTTTCCAATTTGTTTCCAAATGAAGATATTGTTCCTGAGAAAATATACATGGAAATTACAGAAAATAACTCTGTAATCTGGTTAATGCCAACACTACGCGAATGTTCTATATTCAATGAAGAAATGTTAAAGTTAGAAAATTAAGAAATTATAAAATTGGAAGAAATTGATAAAATAGAACATGAAAGGATCACTATTATTTTGACTGAAAAGTTGAAGAGGAAATTGGATTCTTTAGAGAAATCAATAACTAAAACTGCTGAGTTAGAAAAGAATCTATATGCATGTAAAAACTGTAGGGTAATTTTATGCCGTAATTTGAATGTGGAAAAAGGTTTAGTAAATGGAGCAATGGGTAAAATTGTTGATTTTGTTAATTATGTAAATAGTGATGGAATTGAATTTTTGAAAATCCAATTTGATGAAATTGCTGAAGTACAACAACTTAGTCGTTGTACAGCCCGTTTTTTGCTTGTAAAAGACTTGTATGTACGCAGAAAACAGTTTCCAATTTGTTTGGCATATGCAGTGACCATTCATAAATCTCAAGGTTTAAGTGTAGATAGTGCTTTAGTTAATATGTGTTTAAAGAGGGTATGGCATATGTTGCTTTGTCCCAAATGAGAACTTTATCTGGATTGTATTTGATTGATTTTGATGAGACAAAGGTTAGTGCAGATGTAAATTGTGTGAAAGAGTATAATAGATTAAGAAGAGAATATACCCCCAATTTAGATCAATATCCAATGTTTGAAAAGCGTGTAGTAGGTAGAAAAAGAAGATTTGAGAATATCTGTAATGAAATTGTAGAGAAAGGAAAAAAGCAGATGAAGTTGCATCTGCAAGCAAAAAGAAAAAGGATAGTGTTGAAGAAAATGTTGGATATCAGTTTGGAAATAGCTGTGTTGTCAACTGCTATGCTAATGTAGTTGCTAATGTTGTTTTTTTTCTTGAAAGTTTGCAACAGCAAATTGCTGAAAATCTGGAGAAAAGATTCTCTTCATTGTTGTATTCTGTTTATGAGAAATGTAGTAGTGATAGAACTAAAATACAAAGTGTTTCTGATATTGGAAATGTTTTGGACATATGTTCGGGTTCTACTCAATTTACACAAAATATACAGCAAGATTGTCAGGAATTTTGAATGTTTATGCTTAGTGTATTGGAAGATGAAGGTATAGAAATGTAAACCCTTTATGGCCTTTCTTATAAATGGGAACATGAGTGTCAAAATTGTTTCTTTACATGTACCAATTACATAGACACTGAAAGATTTATATATTTGACTTTACCAGACTGTGAATCAGTGTCCTTTAATAATTTTGTTAGAGGAGCTACTCAAAACATGGAGTGTAGGCAATGTAAGTCAGAAACGTTATCAACATTATTTATACATAGTTATGGACAGTATGTTATTTTGATGCTGCAACGTTGTAGAGCTTATGGAAGAAAATTGGAAACTTTAATTAAAATTTTTGTAGGTACTCAAGTATCAATATCAGGAAGAACTTTTGTAGCTGTTGCAATTATTTTTCATGATGGACCTTCTACAACATCCGGACACTACACTGTTTTTTAAAGATTTCTAAAAGGTTGGACACATTGTAATGATACTCAATTAGTTTTTAAGCAACGTTTGCCTAAAGAGTTACCAAATTCTTACCTAATATTTTTAAAGCCTACATTTTAAGAGCAAAATTTTGGCCTTTCATGATTACTGCTGTTAAGGTACATTAATTTAGTGTTGTAGAGTATTTTCTAAGGGAGGGTGAGGAATTTGAAGGATATTCCTCATGTTGATGTTGAAGCAGTGTTAGTGTATGAGGTCGTGGGTGATGTTGCTACAGCAGGGGATATTGAAGATTAGTCAGTTGGAGGTGTTTTGGATTTGTAATAGTCATTGTAGGTGTTTACTTAAAATTTCTGTGTAGAGTGTTTCTTATGTGTAGTCTGTTGTCAACGAGGTCCTGTGTCACTGTTCTTCCTCTCTTGGTTATACTCCATTTGTAAATGTTGCAGAGCATGTCTAGGGTTTTAAAGCAATATGAGTAGATGCTGTAGACTTGTTTTCACATGCAGAACGAGGAGTTAAGAAAGAATCATAAGTTGTATACATGGTTAGTAGGTGTTGGTACTGTTTACAGTGTAGTTGGCCAGCAGAAGTCATCTGAAGATGAATAGATGGGTTTGAGGATGAGTATATTCATGTTGTGCAAGTTCCAATTTACAGAGGTGCTCCTTATCCATTTGGTGACATCTTTAATCATGTTGTGGAGGTTATTTGTTATGGTATGTGGTTCCTTGGTGAGGAACAGGATGAGCTGGGTATCGTCGACGTAAGAGATGATGTTGTGGTTGAGATGGCGAGCCACTTGTGTAAGGGTGGCTATGAAGATGTTGAATAGCGTTGGGTTGAAGGATCAGCACTGGTGGACGGTGCAAATTATATCAATGGTTTTGGATCAGAATACTGGAATGCAAATGTTCAGAGTTATATTATATCATCTTTCAAAACAAGAATTACATACATTCTATTTGGCCATGAGGAAAAGTTTGTGAAACCTTTAACAACTTTTTTCAAATTTTATCATGGAATGTAATTAATGATGGTGTTTTGTTATTTCTAGATTGTTTGACATACCTCATAGTTACGTAAGAAATTGGTCTTAGAAAAAAACATGTAAGATATATTTTATTTCTATTTTTGAAATATTTATTGAGATTGTAGTTTTTTTTTAAAGATAATCTCCTGAATTGTCTGTTTTTTTGCCCGCTGGTATGTGATGAGTACTATGGAACTCACTGTTTCTAGTGAAATTCAATATATTCTGAGAACAGCAAAAAAAGGCAAATTAAATGCTTTAGAAATGATTTTGTGTTGTATGATAAATTGTAACTGTATTTGTTTTGTCTTCTACAGATGGTAAATTTGCATTTATTATTTTGAAGGTAAGTATAACTAACTATCAAAAATGTACTTCTACAAAAGTGAAGTAACACGACGTCTATGGTGTACAAAACTTTCTAAAGATGGTTTGTATATTTGAAACACATTTGAAGAAATTTAAAAACCATATATAGTGAGTGTTCTTGTCTTCTTTGTATTTAACTACAGCACATCAACTGCTTTGGAATTGGTAAGATGAATAGATATTTTTTATTTTTTTTAGTACTGCATTTTATTATAATAGCCTTAGTTTATCTCTAAAATGATGAACAATGATTGGTTTAAAAATGTAAGGACAATTTATAATTACAAATTCCTCTAAAGAAATGTAATTGATATAATCATATAAAGTACTTGAGAAAGGTTTCTGCATAATAGTTTTTAAATGGCAAAATAGTTGATGAAGCTACTTTTGTATTATCTATTAGGGAAAATGTTAAAATGAAGTGTTTATATTTTCCTGCAAGGTACAGCAACTTAATATAATATATTATGGATCAACTTCAGAAGAACATCGAAGACACTTTGGAATGTCTAACAGTCTTGTAGAAGACTTAAATGTACCTATTGTGGACAGTAGCAATGAAGAACAACCTATTGGTGCAGAAGATATATATAACCTGCAATTTTTTGGATGAAAGTTTGGACAATGACTTCATTGAAGCATTAGATGAAATTGACTCAAGTTTTGAAATTGATGAAGAAGCAAATGAAATTCCTGATGAAATCATGCTAGATGTTCTATTACATTATGAAATGTTACAAGAATAAATTTATGATTACAAATTAAAAAGGGTTTGAGAGAGTCTTCTACAATTGGAATCTCTGAGCTAGTAGCGAAGTTATTATGGTATAAACTGAGTCCTACTGCATGGAGTGTTTCAAACTTGTGTTTTATAGTTTCTATTTTCAGGTGTATATCTTTTGACTTCTGGCAAAGTCTCTGTGATTGCTGATTTTATATTATACAAAGATATTCAACAGAATGTATTTTTGTATGCATTGTGAAAACAATGAAGCTACTTAAAATTCAGTAGGCACTCTCCTTGCACTACTCTTATCATTCAGTCAGTACCAAAGTACTCATGCAGTGAGCCAGACCTTAACACATAAACTCTTACAAACCCTTCTCCAATACGCATGCAGTCCTTTAAGCACCTACACATTAGTCTTTCATGCCTTCAATTTCCCTGTCAGGATCCAAACACTCCAGCAAACAACCTGTTACTCCTCTTGCACTCCTCTAGTGACCCATTCAGCACCATGTACTAATCCATTCACTGCGTCACAACCCAACCACTTATAAATTCACCCAGGCACTCCCTTCGCAGTACTCTAATAATTTAGTCAGTACCCAATTACTCATGCAGTGGCCCAGGCCTTAGTACATTTACTGCTTGAAACCCCTATCCACTTCGCATGCAGTCCTCTAACCACCTACACACTTGTATGTCACACCTTTAATTCCCCAGTTAGCATCCAATCCCAATCCCCTCACGCTCCCAAAAGGTTTTTTTTTCTTAGAACATTTTGTCCTCCAGTGACAGAATGTTCTAATAGCCTTATAGCCCTTCATAGATGGGTATAGCACTATTAAAGTCTCTCTCCCTCACTTTCGGCTTGTGGCCTATAATGGTGAAGAGAGCTTTTAATAGGCGGTATAGCCCTCTACGGTGGACTATAAGGTTATATTGTAAAAGTGAAGCTGATATACATTCAACCAGATCGTTTCCTTACAGGTTTCTAATCATTGAGGCAGTACCAAAGTACTTATGAGGTAAAGTGGGCTTAGGGCATGGACTGTTTGAAAACCTTTTAGGCAGTCTCCTTGCAGAATTGTAATCATTCATGGCCTCATTTATGAGATTTGTAACGCCATTAGAATGTCACTTTTTGTGATGTTCTGTGGCACAGCTGTCAGCATAATATTTTTAAGGTAGCTCTATGGCACTTTTTTTGGTTACTGTTGCCTGATAAATATGAGACCCTTTAATACAGTGTTATACGTTAAAGGGGTGTGCAATGGTTGTTGGTGGGAGTGTTTCTAGCAACAACCATGGCCTATTGACGCTGTCCTACATTTACGATATATACATTTTTTGGGCCCTATGCTTATAATGCTGTGTCAATCCTTACACCTTTTTCAAACAGGTGCAGGGCTTTGACGCAGTATAAGCTAAAAAGTGACTGAATTAAATATTACAAATTTCACTTAGTCACTTTTCGGAAATGTTCTGCACCAGAACATTTCCCATGTATGCAGGAAAGCCTCCTTCTGGCGCACAGCTTTACAATATGACACACCTTCCAAGTACGTCAGATTGTAAATAGCATACATCATGGTGTATCTTTTGCACCACTGCTGCATCGCAAATGTGATGCAACAGTTGTGTAAAAGAGACACAAGTGGGTTGTAAAACCTCCCTTAATACATACAAATTCATTCAGGCAGTTTCACTAGCAGTGCAAATTGAAGCATAGACTTGTAACATATTTATATACATATGTTACATTTCAGTGCTTCGGAGGTAGTACAGTATACTATAGGTAAATACCCTATAGATTTATGCTGTACCACATCCTTATAGTTTTGCACTTTCATATTCATTCATTCATTTATGAACTACAAATTCACTCTGACATACGTTTGCACACAAACATAGAAATATAGTTCTTTTTTTTGACCAGTAGAGGTAGTTCTGAAAAGAACTTTTGTTTTATTTTTTGTTTCGTATCTTTTAGAAAAATGTTTTTTTTAGCTACAAAAAGTACAAAAATAGAATTTTTTACAAAAGAAACAGTAGACCTGGAACACAAAATAACAATAAAAAAATATTTTTTGGGGGCATTTGTGCTGCTCCTCCCTCCTAACAATAAGGTCCACTGACTGCTCCCCATAACATAAAAGTTCCTTGCAAAACTTGCAGAGGAACATAATGTTGGCAAATTGAGAAACTATCATTTGCGTGGATGTGCTTCCTGATGGTGTTGGCGGTGCACTTGAGGTGCTTGGAACTGCTAGTGGTGGAAAATCTTGCAGACTGCGAGTCTTCTCTCTGGCGTAGTTCTGAGGATGTAAGTTTTTAACATGACAATCCATACTGTCCGTTCCAAAAGAATATTTTTTATTTGGGTCCCCACGAGAGAGAGTTGTACTGCAAATTTTGCAGGTAACCACTGGTGCATTCACTTTTTTTTGATGTTCAGGAAAAGTGAAAAATGTCCATATAAATGCCTCCTTTCTTTTTTTGGGAGGAGGTTCTACCAGAAAGGTGTTCTCACCTGAAGAATCTGAACAAGAATGTGGGGATTGTGCATCCATAATACACAAATAAAGTTTCAGATTTGTTGAGCTCCAAAAAAAAGATCCTACTCCTTCAAAAGTGAAGGTAGAATGAAGCAGTAGGAAGTATCATGAACCAATGAAATCTCTTCATTTCATGTCACATGACTGTACGTGTGCTTACGGAGTGCTTACGATACGCTTACGCTTCTCTTACGAAGCGACGTTCGTAATGCGTACCCTCGCGATATTCATAATTACTTTAAAATGTAATATACGGTTCTTAAAACTTTTAAAGAATTTTTTTTTAATATCCCAGATAATGTCTATCTTTAAAATTTACAATAAATATATAGATATAACCTTTTTAATATTATAAAACCTTCGGAGGTACACGTACGAGGGACGTACAAACATAGATGACATCATACGGAACTGCGGATGCGGAGCGTCACGTCAAAACGTACTCTGGACGTATGCGTGCACGCTTAATACAATTTACAGTACAAATGTCGGTGCGTTCACCGTACGCATACGGTGCAACTATCTAAATAAAAAAACATAATATCAATTTTAAATGTTATGTTTGTAAAAAAAATCATACTCACATTTTTTTTATATTTAGTTTTATTATTAATTCACAATACAATATGCAATATAAAAAATGATATGTAAATATTTATTACAAAAATGAGAACAATTATTAAAAAAAGAAATTTTTTAAGTAATTAAAACATTTGAGAATTAGCATTTAAAAACTTTACAAATTCACTGAAAAAAACATAGGTTTCAGCCACGTTATAGTTAAAAATTAGCATTTAAAAAAACCTTAGAAATTCACTGAAAAAAACCATAGGTTTCACCCACGTTATAGTTAAAAATTAGCATTTAAAAAACCTGTTTTTTTCAGTGAATTTCTAAGGTTTTTTAAATGCAAATTTTTAACTACAACGTGGGTGAAAACTATGTTTTTTTCAGTGAATATATACATATATATATATATATATATATATATATATATATATATATATATATATATATATATATATATATATATATATATATATATATTCACTGAAAAAACCATAGGTTATAGACCATATATAGTTAGGAATTTGCATTTACAAAACCTTGAAACTTCACTGAAAAAACCATAGGTTAGAGACCATATATAGTTAGCTGGACATTTTATTGACATAAAACCAATGAAATTCCATATATAGTTAGTTGCACTAACTATATATCGCGCACCCGCAATCCACTGCTGATGATGTCACATATTACATCATTCATGACATGGTCAGTGACATCACTGATGACATCACTGATGACATCTCAAATGACATCACTGATGACATCTTCTAGTGTCTGTGTGTTTTTGTAAAGTTTAAATATGTTTTACATATTGAAGAATGAGTGGATGTATGGAAGACTGAGTGTGTGTATGGCTGGCTGGGAGGTGTGTGACTCTGTGCATATCAATGTGTACTTGTATCAGTGATTGTATAAGAGAGTAAGTATGTGTTAGTATATGTGTGAAAAGTATGGTGTTCTGTGTTTAACTGTATAGATGAGGAAATCGAAGTGTGATTGATTCTTCACAGGACTGACTAGGTGTATGAGTGCATATGATAGTGTTGTAATAATGAGTGACTGTATGTATGAGTGATTGTATGGGTGAATGAGTGAATGTGTGTGTAGACGTAGGAATCAGTGAGTGAGTATGTAGTAACTGGTATTGGTGTGTCATGATGTCATCAGTGATGTCATTTGAGATGTCATCAGTGATGTCATTTGAGATGTCATCAGTGATGTCATCAGTGATGTCACTGAAGTATGGTGTTCTGTGTTTAACTGTATAGATGAGGAAATGGAAGTGTGATTGATTCTTTACAGGACTGACTAGGTGTGTGAGTAACTCCATGGATGAGTGGCAGTGTGTGAGTGTCTGCATAGGTGTATCAGTGCATATGATAGTGTTGTAATAATGAGTGACTGTATGTATGAGTGATTGTATGGGTGAATGAGTGAATGTGTGTGTAGACGTAGGAATCAGTGAGTGCGTATGTAGTAACTGGTATTGGTGTGTCATGATGTCATCAGTGATGTCATTTGAGATGTCATCAGTGATGTCATCAGTGATGTCATTTGAGATGTCATCAGTGATGTCATTTGAGATGTCATCAGTGATGTCATCAGTGATGTCACTGACCATGTCATGAATGATGTAATATGTGACATCATCAGCAGTGGATTGCGGGTGCGCGATATATAGTTAGTGCAACTAACTATATATGGAATTTCATTGGTTTTATGTCAATAAAATGTCCAGCTAACTATATATGGTCTCTAACCTATGGTTTTTTCAGTGAAGTTTCAAGGTTTTGTAAATGCAAATTCCTAACTATATATGGTCTATAACCTATGGTTTTTTCAGTGAATTTCATTGGTTTTTTAAAAGCTAATATCTATAGCTGTAAAATATATTCTTTATTACGTGACGTATCACGTAGCCACGTGAGACGCCTCATGACGCGTCGCATAACCGTGACGTATCGGCTCTGCAGCGCAAACAAAACCCGTAACGTAAGCGTGCCAGAGCACGCTTACAGATATATATATTTTTTTTAACCTTAATTAGACAAAATCCACACGTGCACATATCTTGAGGCCTTGCAAAGGCACATCAAACAAACAGTCCCTACAATTTTGCCAAGTTTGCTGGAAATCTATTCCCTTAATTTTTTTTTTACTGTTTCTCTTGGTTTTCCCCTTGTTACGCTTACCAGGACGCTACCCGGTACGCGAACCGGACGCTCCAAAAACACAAGATGGCGGACTCCCGTTACGCTGCCGGTTAGCTGCCCGGTTCGCGTACCGGGAAGCGCCTCTACCACGAAAAATCGCGGGGGACTTTAATATCCCCCTCATCAATCCTAGGGGGTCAGGAGGGGTTTACCTTGCCCCCTTTCCTTCATTTCCCCCTTCTTTTTTCACCACATCTTGTCTCTCGAACTTACCGAGAGACAAGATGGCGGCCGCTCCGGACTGTTTACAATGTTGACAGCTACGCTGCCGGTTAGCTGCCCGGTGAGCTGCCCGGTGAGCTGCCCGGTTCGCGTACCGGGACGCGCCTCTACGGCGTAAAATCGCAAAAAAAAAATTTTTTTTATTTATTGCCCCGCGGGGCACTTTAATATCCCCCTCATCAATCCTAGGGGGTCAGGAGTCGTCTACCTTGCCCCCTTTCCTTCATTTCCCCGTTCATTTTTCACCTCATCTTGTCTCTCGATCGTACCGAGAGACAAGATGGCGGCCGCTCCGGACTGTTTAGAATGTTGACAGACACCGGAGAGCCAATCAGCTTCGCTTCGCGAAGTTCCGTTACGCGTCAGGTACGCGAACCGGGGCGCTAACCGGAGCGCTGTCACAGATATATATATTTTTTTAAACGTTAATTTCTCAAAATCAACTGGAGCACATATATTGAGACATAGCAAAGGCACGTCGGGCAAACCATATCTACAATTTTGCCAAGTTTCATGTAAATCTATTCAGCCGTTCGAGCTAAAAGTGAGTCCAACCGCCCTATAGAAAAATGAATGGGAAAAACGCGTTTTGGGACCCCCCTTTTTTCTCGGCCCCCCCTTGACGAAACCCCCCCAAATTTTCAGGGGCTGCTCAGAAACAAACTGTGCCATTTTCCTGAAAATGTCAGCCAAGTCCGTCCACAAACGCCAAAGTTATTAGACATAGAATTTTCAGAAATCCCATAGAGAAAAAATCCTAACTATATATACACACTGGCTATCGCCAGTAGGTAATATACATATATAAACATATATAATCTGCATATCTATATAAATATAAATGCATGCATACATATACATATATGCATACATATGCATGTTATTTACATGAAAGTTTTAAAAACACTAATAAAAGCAAAGCTAAAAAGCCACCTCATTAAAAACAGAATGGCTTTAACTTAAACGAGGGCGAGATCTATTGCATTTTCAATGCTTGTTTACTTTGGTTCTATCAAGAAGGCATTCAGATGTGTCACACATTTGCCATAAATTCTGAATGTTAGCACTCTAGTTGCTCATTAGATCACTGTAGTAAAGCTAGTGCTCACCAGGGAAGTCTGCTGCTAATCATGGTTTGCAGCCATTTTCCCGCATTTTTTATCCCGCAGACTTTCAGTCCGCATACCATTATCCCGCAAGGTCATTGACCACGCATACCATTATCCCGCATTTTTTCAAAACGCATGTGCATTTATCGCGCATGCCTTTACAAAGAATTACGTTTTAAAGGCATGTATGGTAAATGCATTTGCGTTGTGAAAACCACGATGACGAGAGAGGTAAGTGGGTTTGTGTTAATTTTTTCGTGGGTTAGTGATTGTGTAGTGTAGTGTAGTGTTGTGTAGTGTAGTGTTGTGTTAGTGTAGTGTAGAGTTGTGGTGGTTGTTTAGTGTAGAGTCATGCTGGGGGTAGTGTTTTAGGGTTTAGGGTTGTGTTGTAGTGTTTGCGTAGTGTAGGGTCATGCTGGGGGTAGTGTTTTAGGGTTTAGGGTAGTGTTGTAGTGTTTGCGTAGTGTAGGGTCATGCTGGGGGTAGTGTTTTAGGGTTTAGGGTTGTGTTGTAGTGTTTGCGTAGTGTAGGGTCATGCTGGGGCTAGTGTTTTAGGGTTTAGGGTAGTGTTGTAGTGTTTGCGTAGTGTAGGGTCATGCTGGGCGTAGTGTTTTAGGGTTTAGGATAGTGTTGTAGTGTTTGCGTAGTGTAGGGTCATGCTGGGGGTAGTGTTTTAGGGTTTTGGGTAGTGTTGTAGTGTTTGCGTAGTGTAGGGTCATGCTGGGGTGTAGTATTTTAGGGTTTAGGGTAGTGTTGTAGTGTTTGCGTAGTGTAGGGTCATGCTGGGGTGTAGTGTTTTAGGGTTTTGGGTAGTGTTGTAGTGTTTGCGTAGTGTAGGGTCATGCTGGGGGTAGTGTTTTAGGGTTTTGGGTAGTGTTGTAGTGTTTGCGTAGTGTAGGGTCACGCTGGGGTGTAGTGTTTAGGGTTTTGGGTAGTGTTGTAGTGTTTGCGTAGTGTAGGGTCACGCTGGGGTGTAGTGTTTTAGGGTTTTGGGTAGTGTTGTAGTGTTTGCGTAGTGTAGGGTCATGCTGGGGGTAGTGTTTTAGGGTTTTGGGTAGTGTTGTAGTGTTTGCGTAGTGTAGGGTCATGCTGGGGGTAGTGTTTTAAGGTTTTGGGTAGTGTTGTAGTGTTTGCGTAGTGTAGGGTCATGCTGGGGGGTAGTGTTTTAGGGTTTTGGGTAGTGTTGTAGTGTTTGCGTAGTGTAGGGTCATGCTGGGGGTAGTGTTTTAGGATTTTGGGTAGTGTTGTAGTGTTTGCGTAGTGTAGGGTCATGCTGGGGGTAGTGTTTTAGGGTTTAGGGTAGTGTTGTAGTGTTTGCGTAGTGTAGGGTCATGCTGGGGGCAGTGTTTTAGGGTTTAGGGTAGTGTTGTAGTGTTTGCGTAGTGTAGGGTCATGCTGGGGGTAGTGTTTTAGAGTTTAGGGTAGTGTTGTAGTGTTTGCGTAGTGTAGGGTCATGCTGGGGGTAGTGTTTTAGGGTTTTGGGTAGTGTTGTAGTGTTTGCGTAGTGTAGGGTCATGCTGGGGGTAGTGTTTTAGGGTTTAGGGTAGTGTTGTAGTGTTTGCGTAGTGTAGGGTCATGCTGGGGTGTAGTGTTTTAGGGTTTTGGGTAGTGTTGTAGTGTTTGCGTAGTGTAGGGTCATGCTGGGGGTAGTGTTTTAGGGTTTAGGGTAGTGTTGTAGTGTTTGCGTAGTGTAGGGTCATGCTGGGGGTAGTGTTTTAGGGTTTAGGGTTGTGTTGTAGTGTTTGCGTAGTGTAGGGTCATGCTGGGGGTAGTGTTTTAGGGTTTAGGGTTGTGTTGTAGTGTTTGTGTAGTGTAGGGTCATGCTGGGGGTAGTGTTTTAGGGTTTAGGGTAGTGTTGTAGTGTTTGCGTAGTGTAGGGTCATGCTGGGGTGTAGTGTTTTAGGGTTTAGGGTAGTGTTGTAGTGTTTGTGTAGTGTAGGGTCATGCTGGGGGTAGTGTTTTAGGGTTTAGGGTAGTGTTGTACTGTTTGTGTAGCGTAGGGCCATGCTGGGGGTAGTGTTTTAGGGTTTAGGGTAGTTTAGTTGTTTAGTGTATGCTAAAGGCATATTCCTTCTAAAAGTTTTCGTTATTTTAATTTGCGGCCTAATAGTACATGCAGGATTTTTTTTTGCGGACTGATGGTATGCGGGATTTCGTCATATATTCGCTAATCATACTTTCTATGGCAAAATGAACCCCCTCATTGTGTTCCTTTTTAAATTAAATGTTTTAAGAGTTACTACTTTATTCCAATCAAGATGGCTTCAGGTGTGCCATACCTTTGTAATAAGCAGGACTGTTAGCACTCTAGTTGTTCTTTAGAACTCTCTGGGACATTCTGTCATTGGGCTATAGTTGGGCTACATCTGGCTGATTTTTGGGCTACATTTGTTTTTTTTGTCTCTGGTGGCCATCTTTGGGCTACATTGGGCTACATTGGGCTACATTGGGCTACATTTGGGCTCCAACATATATATAGCCCAATGTAGCCCAATATATATTTTTCAAAGTTAATTTTCGTAAAAACCACTGGAGCCTATATCTTGAGACATAGCAAAGGCACATCGGGCTACCAGTCCCTACAATTTTGCCAAGTTTGGTGTAAATCCATTCAGCCGTTCAGGCTAAAAGTGAGGCCAACCGCCCTATGGAAAATTGCATGGGAAAAACACGTTTTGGGACCCCCCTTTTTTCTCGGCCCCCCCTTGACGAAACCCCCCCAAATTTTCAGGGGCTGCTCAGAAACAAAATGTTCCATTTTCCTGAAAATTTCAGCCAATTCTGTCCTCAAACGCCAAAGTTATTCGACATAGAATTTTCAAAAATCCCATAGGAAAAAAATCCTAACTATATATACCTACTGGCTATCGCCAGTAGGTAATATATATATATATATATATATTCACTGAAAAAAAACATAGGTTTCAGGCCTTCTATAGTTAGGACTTAGCATTTAAAAAACCATTGAAATTGCTCCTATATAGTTAGTTGTCATTTGAGATGTCATCAGTGATGTCACTGACCATGTCATGAATGATGTAATATGTGACATCATCAGCAGTGGATTGCGGGTGCACGAAATATAGTTAGTACAACTAACATAACATAACATAACATAACATAACATAACATAACATAACTATATAGGAGCAATTTCAATGGTTTTTTAAATGCTAATTCCTAACTATATAAGGCCTGAAGCCTATGGTTTTTTCAGTGAATTTGCAAGGTTTTTTTAATGACAATTCCTAACTATATAAGGCCTGAAACCTATGGTTTTTTCAGTGAATTCAGAAGGTTTTTTAAATGCTAATTCTATTAGCGTACAACGTTTAAATATGTTAATATCCTTGTGGGACCACCTGAGCAGCCCTAGGGGGTCAGGTTCTTTCTGCCCTGCCCCCTTTTTGCATTCTACACGTTTGTTTTTCTGCTTCTTTTGTGCCTCGGTCGACCTAGCACAAGATGAATGCCAACACTTCCTGGTTAGAAGTATTGACAGCCAATGAGCATGCTGCTTTCCTGTGAAAGGCATGCTGATTGGCTGCCACTGTCTGTCAACACTCCAAACCAGGAAGTGTTGGCAGCCATCTTGTGCCTCTGTAGAACCAAGGCACAAGAAAGCAGTGAACCAAAGGTGCAAAACACGCAAAGGGGGCAGGGTAGAAGCCCCCTGACCCCCTAGGCCTGCTCAGGCGGTCCCAAAAGGACCCCCCAGTCCCAAAAATATATTTTTTCTGGTTTTCCCCATGGTACGCTCAGGGTACGCGTACCTGTAAGCGTACATGGGAACGCACCCAGCCCTTACCCCGCGAAAATTTCCACAAAAAAAATATAGTTTTTTTGCACCACAGGGTCCTTCTAGGCCCCCCTCAGAAAACCTAGGGGGTCAGGGGGTGTCTACCCTGCCCCCTTATAATCATTTCCCCCTTTTTATTTTCACCTCTTGTTTCTCGACTCTACTGAGACACAAGATGGCGGACTCTCCGGACTGTTTAGAATGTTGACAGACACCCAAGAGCCAATCAGCTTTCCGCTCGTGCACTTCCGTGGCGCGCCGGGTGCGCTCCCCGGTACACATACCCGTAAGCCTTGGAAGCGCGCATATAGATATATATGTGTTATTGAAACTAATTGTCGTAAAAACCACTGGAGCAGTTTTCACTAAATATAGAAAAGGCACTTCTGCGTACCAGTCTCTACAATTTTGCGAAGTTTGGTGTAATTCCGTTCAGCGGTTCGGGCTGTAGCCTTGTCTATTCGTCCTATGGAAATTAACATGGAGAAAACACGTTTTGGGTCCCCCCCATTTTTTCTCGGCCCCCGCATGACGAATCCCCCCGAAACTTCCAGGGAAGGAGCGGAGCGGAGCTGACCTAAATTTTGGAAAATTGCACGCAAATTCCTCAACCGGCGCCAAAGTTATTCCCAATAGAATGCTGCGGATTTCCTATGGTAGCTAGGTCCTAACTATATATACCTACTGGCTATCGCCAGTAGGTAATATATATATATATATTGACTAAAAAAAACATAGGTTTCAGGCCTTATATAGTTAGGAATTAGCATTTAAAAAACCTTTGAAATTCACTGAAAAAACCATAAGTTTCAGGCCTTATATAGTTAGGAATTAGCATTTAAAAAAACCTTTGAAATTCACTCAAAAAACTATAAGTTTTAGGGGTGTTATAGTTAGCTGGACATTTCACTCATACAAAAACATTTAAATTGCTCCTATATAGTTAGTTGTACTAACTATATTTCGCACACCCGCAATCCACTGCTGATGATGTCACATATTACATAATTCATGACATGGTCAGTGACATCACTGATGACATCTCAAATGACATCACTGATGACATCATGATGTAATATGTGATGTCATGAGCAGTGCATTGAGGGGGCACAAGTTATTGTTAGCTGAACTAACTATAACGGTGGAATTTCTATGGTTTTGTACGAGTGAAATGTCCAGCTAACTATAACACCCCTGAAACCTATAGTTTTTTCAGTGAATTTCTAAAGTTTTTTTAATGCTAATTTAGAACTATAACGAGCCTGAAACCTTTGGTTTTTTCCAGTGAATTTCAAAGGTTTTTTCAATGCTAGTTTATAACTACAATATGTATATTTTATTATTTTATAGTGAAAACAAACTTAACAGTAGTCTTTTATAACTTATAATTATGGCTCCTGGTTTTATGGTATTTATTTTTTGGGCATTTCCGTCTGTATTTATCCATATTATTTTAAAATATTTGTATCTGTATTTACCCACATTTATTTGTCTGATAGATATGCACTCATGGCTGAAGGACTGACCGTTTTCTGTCATATAAACACTCTTAGATGATAAACTATAAAAAAAACTTTAGATTAAAAGTGCATGTTTTCTTATACGAGCATATATATTGCTCTTTAAGTCTCTTTACTAAAATTATTTTATTTTTTTAACCATTTTACGTTTAGAACAACAGCCCTATTGGCCTGGTACTCATCATTGACAGCATTTAGAATCGCTCAAAAAATAACCCAATTTCCATTTTTATCCACATTTTAAAATAAATACAGAGAGGAAAATAAATACTTTTCTGTCTGTCTTTATCTGTATAAATCAGTAAAAACAGAAAACAAGGAGCCCTACTTATAATTTAACAATGTTTTCAACTTAATTAACAATAATTAACATATAAGTGTAGTAAAAGTATGATGCAGCACCTATAATACCTGACTTCGAATAACAACGTTCAAAGTTCGATACCCGACTCCAGCAGCATCTTAGCCCACCACTATCTCACTGTGAGTAACACCTTGCTTAATCTTCACAATGTCCCCGAGTGCCGGCACACCTTTCCGGGGTAGCTTTAAGCTTTGCAAATGCTGGCATTTTTTATGTTAACAGCATAGTGATGATAAATATTAGCACATTTTCTTTTTTCGTCTATTGTGAACAATATATTTTTTTAATGTCTTCTATTTAGATGTTTTTAATCATGAGAATGCAAATGGCACAGTTTGCCGGGTAAATGTTTTAAAACTCTCCAATGTATGTACAGCTTCACAGTTTGTAACTTTTCCCAACACATGCACAAGTTAAACAGTTAAAATGTGTGCACGTGTAAACTATAAAACGTGACATCTAAATGGGCGGAACCGCATCTTCCTTCCATAGACTATTCAATAACCAAAAACTATATAAACCACACCCGTTGTGCAATTAGTTTCATTTTCGCAAGTTATTTCTCCGTGCCCATTCTGTGATGCAGGTTTCCTTTTTTAGCATTGAATTCTTGTTTTGCGTCAACAAAACATATTCCAGAGTTGTAAGTTGTTTGATTATGGCATAGTAGATATTTATAATACTAAGCTATTTGTCAATATTTAAACATTTATATGTAGAAAAAAAGTGTTTTGCATGTTTTTGGCTTTTTTTCTGTGACGTCATCAGCTTGTTTTCAGAAACAGACAGATTACAGCAAACATTGCTCCTTTTCTGGCTCCTTTGAGCTCCTATACTGTGACTTTATATATTATAAAGTATATTATAATATTGACACTGTACTTGACCTCAGAGGTGTGGTGACCCGTTGGCGCAAACCTTAAACATTTACAATTAACGTCACCACCTTCCAGTTGTTAGTCTGTTTTCCCCTGGGGATCATATACTGTCAATATGTATATTATAATATTAACAGTCATTGTGATCTCAGAGGAGTTCATGACCCGTCGGCGCAAACAGTAAAGATATAAAAGCAATGTCACCAGCTTCTGTTTTTTAGTCTGTTCCCCCCTTTTGATCATATACTGTGAATATATATATTATAATTTTCACAGTATAATGATCTCAGAGGAGATTAAAACCTGTCACCACAAAGATCAAACTTTTCGAATTCCCGGAGATAAGAAGCTCAGAAAATAATCACTGCTCAAAAGTATTTAGTTATGGATCTTCTGTTCTATAGATACATTTATTTTCCTTTTCTTTTTTCTGGAACAATGGTGTAATTTGTTATATTGTAATAGATTGTCCTATTGTTAAAGAAAAGGAATTGGAAATTTGTTGGCACCATCTGTAACACAACTTACAAAACATTTTAACTTACTTGATCAGATATTTTTTCAGTGAGCTTATTTTACAAAGTTGCAGTATAAAAAATATAGCTTTCATAAATACTTTGTTACTGTAAATGTTTGCTAAACCCTACATTTTTGAATGTTATTTTCTAATTTCTATTCCTCTCAGTTGCGGTTCCTATTCACATTCTCCTTATAGAATATATAGGACCAGTACTGTATATTATAATAGCCAGAGATGAAAAAAGGATTTACCTGATACAACAAGGAGGCGAGCAAGGGATTCAAGAGGGGTATTCCACCACCTCTTGATGACGTCGGGGACCCGGGCTCTTTTGGACACTGATTATTTGTGGCATCGCAGAATCAATGGCACCTTGGGAGTGCGGACATTGTACAGAGTTCAAAGTGCAGGTATTCTGCCAAAAGTAATTTACATCCAAAGTGCACCGCATCCTGAACTTACGTGATTTTCTCCCAATGGTGCATTATGGTACTGAAGGATCACAGGACTACAATGTTCGGAGGTATTTTACCTTTAAATTAGGACCACTTGGCAACGTAACCCATCCCCCAATGATTAAGGCATACCAGCCGAAACACGTTTGGAAGAGATTGAAAGTTGCCACCTTGTGTTAAATAAAGAGCTCTGTTTTCCCCGATGTTGGGCCTTGGCATTAAGCACTACGACAGAACGATCCGAATTCTACAAAATACAAATATGAAAAATGATAATGCATACATTTTTATCTAATATGAAGTCATTTGTGTTTAACTGTTTTTTTACTAGATCCTCTGACCTCAGAAAATGTAGTGCGGGAGCGTTTGTTTGTAGCACTTCTTTTCTACTTTATCGAAAAGTAACTGATGACCTCTTATATTATCAAGAATATGGGGCAAAACTTTAGATACTATAGCAGAAAAAAGGAGGGTGTTGCCACGCTTAATTGATATTTTATGAAATTCCATTTTTATTTGTCACCCCTTTGATATATACAGCGTCAGTTTCCAAAGAAAGTTTATTTGTAATTGCTAAATAAAAACTGTTTCAAACCTAGACTGAATTTTTTGCTGCGCAACCACACCTCCCTGTCAGAAAAGTAAACACCACATTATAAGTAAATAGTGGTTCTGGGAAGTATCCCACCCGCAAAATTGACAAAAAGAAGACCGCAAGACACTGTTATTTTTCCGCCGTGATTTGTACACCCTACGGCAATTATATAAATGGCCCTTAAAATATATAAAAACAATTTTTACCATCATAATCCCTGTCCGCCACCTTGTGACCACTTTACAGAGTTAATAGCGTTCCTACCCTCCCCTCTACTGCTTTGTTTTCCTGTACCCTTTTGGAAGTGCGTCACAAAATGACTAACAACAGTGAACCATTTCCACCCAATAAGGAGCCAACTTGTGCTCGGAACACTTTAGCCAATAAAATGTCCATGTTGTTCCGCAGAGGAGAAAGGAATGGCTGCCAACACTTCTACTTTTAATGCTTCACAGCTAATGAACATTAAGCTTCGGAAGGTCACGCTAACCAATGACATTTCCCCAAATACTCCTCGGAGAGGGAAGGAATCACTGACAACACTTCTACTTTCAATGTTTTACAGCCAATCAACATTAAGCTTGGTAAAGTCCTCCTTGGAACACGTCAGCCAATCAGATGCCCCTCCTACTTCACGGAGCGGAAGTGAATGGCTGGCAACACTTCTACCATCAATACTTCTCAACCAACCAACATGAAGCTCTGGAAGCTCCTCCTTAGAACACGTCAGCCTGCCAGATGTCCCTCCTAATCCATAGAGGAGAAGAGAATACCTAGCAACACTTCTACTTTCAATAGTTCGCAACCAATCAATATTAAGCTCAGGAAGGTCCTAATTAGATGTCCTTGCTACTCAGCGGAGGAGAAGTGAATGGAAGGAAAAACTTCTACTTTCGATAGTTCGCACTCAATGAGCTTGTTGTTGGAACACCTCAGCCAATTAAACGTTAATTTTGTTCCATGCACACATAAAGAACACACCCTCCCACATGTTAATAAATATCCTGTAACAAAGTGACTCCATCTGTGACAAAAGTGAACACTATATAATAAATAAACATTATTCCAAATTATAACAAATAAAGGCCGCAATACTGCGCATTGTTATTTTCCCTATATAATTTGCCCAGCCTACTACACCCCCCTCCCAACATGAGTGAAGCCCCGGGACTGCGGGGCCCCAGCAAGCCCCCACCATTATTTTTTTAACAAACATCCCAGAGACCTAGCCCACCCAGGGGCCTCATTAAAATAAAACGCAGGAACCCGCGACCCCTGCGCCAATTGCTCTGATTTTTTGGAGGGTTTTTTTAATTGTCTTTTTTGGCCCTGGGGGTCCTTCTGGGACCCCCTGAGGAGGCCTAGGGGGTCAAGGTGTTTCTACCCTGCCCCCTTCTCTTGCTTTATACCTATGTTTCTCAGTTTTCTGGTGACACGCTTCTACGAGCCACAAGATAGCTGCCAACACTTCCTGGTTTGGAGTGCTGGCAGCCAATCACAGTAAAACTCAAGCAGGCGACTTAGGCTCCTCCCAGATATCAAAACTTTTATTTTTCTAATTTCTCAGCAACTACTGAACGGATTTACACAATTTAAAAAAAAAGGTTGCTTTCTGAACCAAGCTCTACCTTTCTTGTCAGAGGT